>NW_021378092.1:46072-225998 GCF_001605985.2 Dendrobium catenatum
TAATCACATTCCAGAACCTTTATTCTACTGCACAGAGAATTTACAATTTCACAGAAAAATGTAGTCTACGAAAAACACCGCCGAATCAAAAATACCCGGACAAAAATCATCAAAATATAGTCAAAACGTGCATACTCGGCACAACAACAATATACAGAAAGTTACGCGGTAAAAACTGAACCAATCAAAAGATACGGACGAAAATAGCTAACGAAAACAAAATCCGGACAGAAAATACCGCCAAACACGACGGTTCTGAAAATTGAGAAAGGCGGAATGTGCCTTACCTTGCGTACAGCAATTTCCTGAACAATCTCGTCGGACGAAAACAGCTCCGCGTAGTCCGAAAATCAACTTTTTCAAAAAGCTTTTCGACTTTCTCTCTCCTCAGAAAAATCAGATATTTTCGTTTTGATTTTCTCTCTCTTTAAAACGACTGATTTCAGCTTTATAATACACAGATCGGCCCGGCCGATCTCCAGATTGTCCCAGGACGATCAGACCAATTCGATCGTCCTGGACGGTTCCCAGAACTATTTTCCGGCCGATATTTTCTACAGTGCCAATCGGCCTGGCCGATGTCCTCGATCGGCCTGGACGATGCCTACAGGAAAACACCTAGAACAAATCTGGGCAAATTCTGGAGCAAATTCACTACTGATCATCCCAGGACGATCCCAGATCGTCCTGGACGGTCCTGGAGAAGATTTTGATATTACACATATTAGTTAAGGATAGGAGGAGGAGGATGATTTTATATGTTAAGTTTGAAGAGTTACCCACATAGGTACCTAAAGCGGATTACTCGTTTGTTTTAATGTTTGATAAACCTCGTCATTCCACCGATGTATCTAGGTTTCTCTCAAATATGTACTCTTACCGACTTCGTGCTCACTCACTCAAGTATAAATTAATTAGTTATTCATCCTGGACAATCTGTAGGCCTACACCTACGATAGCCAATCCTCCGCCATCTTGTCGCATGAGCATGGGCGGGTTACAATTGACCTTAGCATTCCAAACTAGATTCGAGGATTATAGTCCTTCATGATGTACTTTAGTGAATATCAGGTTGCTTCTAAAGCATGTTTGACCCATGAAGAGCTTGGACCAATCATGTCTGCTTATGAGATTATTGATAGTGGGACAAGTGAAAGCTTGAGTAGGGAGCCTAATGCAGTAGCCAATCCTTGAGCATTAATTAATTCTGGATAAAGCAACACATATGAGAAAAAATCTAGATGACATGGTCATCAATAATGAGTTTATCAAATTCATATGCATCATGAGGGAGTGGGACACTACTCATGCTGTTGATGGCCCGACCGTACATCAATAGGAGAACTTGGAGGTTTTCAATCTTGATCATTTGTATGAGGGAATAAAATTTAGGAGCAAGGAAGCACCATATTGTGTTATTAGTGGTTGGTCAATAATAAAATATGTAAAGTATAAGAAGTCATGCTCAAACAAGCAATGACTTACACTTACATGCACTCAAGAAGATCACCAATCATGTACTTATCTATGGCACCTCTATGCTGAGAAGAGTATGCATCTTGATCGATGGAGTATGGGTGTTTTGTCAATCTCCGGTCGGCATATGTGTACACATCTAATTATGTCTTCTAGAAATCATAACTACGCTTTGAAGTTTATATCCCATTACATGAGTATTATGTTAAGGCATTATTTAGAGTTGAAGCCAAGGGAGATCATCAGGCTTATCCACTCAAATTTTGATGTCAAAGTTTCATACATGAAAACTTAGGATGCCTGTAGAAAAGGCATATGTTTTATTTTTGGGAGTTATTAAGAGTCATATACTTTCTTTACACCAAATAATGAAAATAATACTATTGGTTATCCCTTGATCTATTTATAGTATTGAAGTTAGCTACAACATATGGTTCAAAGTCATATTTTGGTCTTTAGTTGCAATTATACATGGGTGGAAATACTATTATCCTTTGTTATGTTTGGACATAACATTTCTCTAGGTAAAATACATAGGTACATTATTATCATCCGTTGGAGTACATGGTAATGTCAGTCTATACCCAATGGCCTTCATTGTTATTGAATATGAATCGATAGAATCATAAAATTAGTTTTTACAAATACTTCAAAATCTCTTTGGCCAAGTATGAGCTTATAGTGATATGTACATCATCTCAGAGAAACACCCTACCTTGGTACATAAATGCACTGAAAATTTTCCTTAGGTGGCACATCGACATTATCTACATCACCTTCAAGAGAATTGTAATAAGGCTTTAAGACATCTAGCAATCATGAACTATAATGCCATTTATGATAACATGTAATAGCCAAGTAATAAGTGTGAAGTCCAATGATGGGCGGAGGTTCAGCATCCGGTAGAAGTATG
The DNA here is from genome assembly GCF_001605985.2 of Dendrobium catenatum. Lineage (NCBI taxonomy): Eukaryota > Viridiplantae > Streptophyta > Magnoliopsida > Asparagales > Orchidaceae > Dendrobium > Dendrobium catenatum. The sequence goes on from NW_021378092.1 coordinate 48,462, forward strand.
ATGAAAATCTAAAGATGGGTGGAAATTTGGCGTCATATAGAAGTCAAATGAAAGTCTAACGACGGGCAGAAGTTCGACGATAGTAGGAGGTTAAGCGTCGGGTTGAAGTTCGACGAAAATCTGGTGATGGGTAAAATCCCGACTATGGGTTGAAATTTGGCATCTGGTAGAAGTCCGATGAAAGTTCGGGCGATGGGTAGAAGTCCGACAAGGGGCGGAGGTTCAACGTTAGGTAGAAGTCCGATGAAAATTTTGTTACAAGCAGAAGTCCGATGACGGGTTTAAATTCTACATAAAGTAGAAGTCCGATGAAAGCCTGGTGATGAGCAGAAGTATGACGACTGGTGAAGTTTCAACGTCGGGTAAAAGTCTGATAAAAATTCAACGACTGGTAAAAGTCAAATGACGGGTGGAAATTTGGCGTCATGTAGAAGTCCAGTGAAAGTTTGTCGATGGGATGAAGTTTAACGACGGGTGAAAATTCAACGTTGAGTAGAAGTCTGATGAAATTTTGGTGATGAGCAGAAGTCCAATGATAGGTGGAGGTTAAACGTCGGCTAGAAGTCTAACAAAAATCCGGCGATGGGAAAAAGTCCGACTACGTGTGAAAAATTGGCATCGGGTAGAAGTCTGATGATAGTAGAAATTATAGGTTAATAACATCTGCCAAAGATATATGGTTTATATGACATTGTATATTAGAGCATTGCTCAATGACGTTAACATATATGGAAGAGGTCTAGATAATCCACTAAGGATGTATGACCTATCCCAGGTTGTATATCAGAGCATTGCTCAATGACATTAACCTATATGGAATAGGTCAAGAGAATTCACCAAGGATGTATAATCTATATGAGGTTGTATGTTAGAGCCATGCTCGATGATGTTAATATATATGAAAGAGATCAAGAGAATCCATCAAGGATGTATGACCTATCCGAGGTTATATGTCAGAGCGCTGCTCGATAATGTTAACCTATGAATAAGAGGTCAAGATAATCCATCAAGGATGTATGACCTATCCAAGGTTGTATGTCATAGTTCTTTTCGATGATGTTAACATATATAGAAGAGGTTGATAGAATCTATCAAGGATGTATAACCTATTCAAGGTATTATGTCAAAGCCCTGTTAGATGGCATTAACATATATAGATGAGGTCGAGAGAATCCACCAATGATGCATGATCTATTCGAGGTTGTATGTCAGAGCCTTGACGTTAACCTATACGGAAGAAGTCGAAAGATCCACCAAAGATGTATGACCTATATAAGGTTGTATGTTAGAGTCATGCTCGATGATGTTAACCTGTATGGATGAGGTCCACTACGAGAAAACACACGAATACCGTCGGCTTTTCCAGCGAAATATTTTGCGTCGATAAATACGACGTTTGTATCGGCACATAATGTGAAGGAATGATTACGGCATTTTTTCTGATGCATAGTGTGACGGAAAATTTTTGATGTCAAATGCGTCGGTAGTAATGTCGGAATATACCAGCATTTCATTGGTAACGACGCACTTTATGACAAAAATGTCTAGCGCACTTACAAGCAGAAAATACGACAACAAGTATAAACTCAATGACTTGTAACCGGCGAAAAATGCGTCGGGCATTGTTCAGGCGTCTCTAACGCCGGACAATCCGTCGGCAAAAGCCCTATATCCGAACCCAAACCCGCCTGGCTTCTCATTTCATTCGTTCATTTCTCTCACATCTCCGGTGTCTCCCTCGTCGCCCAGCGTCGCTCACCGTAGATCAACGTCGTCGAGCTGTGTTGACATGCACTGGACGTCGCCGATGATCACCGCCTTCCTCGCCGGCGAAAGCTCTATTTTAGACCGTGAGTTTCCACCTCCCCTCGATTGTAAGTTTTTTTTATGTAATTTTTTTTGAGACATTTGATATAGTATGCATATTTTAGATGTTTTTATGTTGAAAATTTTTTCAAAATCAATTTGGATTCATGTTGGGTAGGTCTATTATGGAAGCCATACATTTTTTGAGAGGTTTGATGGAGAAATATAGAGAGAGTAAGAAGGATCTACATATGATTTTTGTTGATTTAGAGAAAGCATATAATAAAGTTTCAAGAGAAGTTCTATGGAGAGTTCTTGAAAAAAAAGAGTTAATAATGTTTGTATTCAAAACATTAAAGATATACATGCATGAGCTATTACTTGTGTTCAAACACAAGGTGGTTTGACCAAGTATTTTCCTTTTTTATTTGGATTACATCAAGGATCTGCCTCAAGTCCATATCTTTTTGCTTTAGTCATGGATATTCTCAATAGGCATTTGCAAGAGGATGTATCTTTATGTATTATTTTTGCTGATGATATTCTTCTTGTTGATAAGATTAGAGAGGAAATTTAAGGTAAACTTGAATTATGGAGGTCAACTTTAGAGTCTAAAGGTTTTCGCTTGAGTAGATGTAAAACTAAATATATGGAGTATAATTTTGGTAAAATTGAAGGGGATATTATCAGCAGAATTCAAGTTTGATGGTTGAAATGGAGGAATGCATCGGGCTTATTGTGTGATAGAAAAGTCCCCCTCAAACATAAGTGAAAATTCTATAAAATGGTGGTGAGACTTGCAATGCTTGTGCTGAATGTTGGCGATAAAAAGAGAAGCATAATACTAAGTTATGTGTTGTAGAGATGAGATGCTTAGGTGGATGAGTGGCTTGACCCTTTGAGATAGGATACAAATTGATCATAAATTTCTACAATCACCTTAATGACTTTCTTGCATTGAATCACCTACGACTTTTAGCTTTTACTTGTGTTAAAACACAAGGTAGTTTGACAAAGTAATTTCTTATTCAGTTGGATTGCATCAAGGATAAGCCTTAAGATATAATTTAGATGTTATACATATAGAGAAAAATGTTTTTGATAACATTTTCAATACAGTTATGGACATCAAAGATAAATTGAAAGATAATATAAAAGTATGGATGGACTTAAAGGAGATTTATAGGAGGAAAGCTTTGGAATTGAAGGATGGTGGAGGTGAAAAATTTCTCAAACCAAAAGCTTCATTCACATTAACTTTAGAGCAAAAATGAGTAATTTGTGAATGGGTGAAGACCCTACGAGTACCTGATGGATTTTCTTCCAATCTAAGCAGATGTGTTGACATAAGATCAGGGAGATTATTCGGATTGAAAAGTTATGATTGTCACATCTTCATGCAATGTCTACTATCAACTGCTTTTAGTATCTGCCAGATCAAATTTTAAAGCCTTGATCGAGCTAAGTGTATTCATCAAAGATTTATGCTCTTCTAAATTAAATGTAGAGAACTTGATTTTTATGGAGCAACAAATTCCTTTCATTTTGTATCAACTTGAGAAAATATTTCCTCCAAAAATTTTTGACTCTATGAAGCATCTACTAGTTCATTTATCATATGAGGCTATGGTTGGTGGAATTGTTCAGTATAGGTGGATGTATCCTTTTGAGAGATATTTAAATAAACTTAAGAAGACCGCTAAGAATAAAGTACGACCAGAAGGATCTATCTGTGAAGCATATTTAATATACGAGACAACTCGATTTTGCTCATATTATTTTAAAACAATGTCTCAATCAGGTGAAAGTATAGCACCTCAAAATCTTGGTAAATCCTCTAATATATCTATATTAGGTGGAAGTGGTGAACCTGTAGGCTCTAGCATCGTGTACTATTTGACCGATAAGGAGATGACAGTTATCACATTTTATATCTTGCTTAACTGTGATGATTGAGCTGTATCTCGAGTAAGTATGAGTTAATTTGTTCATATTTTCATTATTCTTATAAACTTTATTCTAAACTCAAAATGGTTTGTAGGAGGTTCATTGATGGTTTAAGTACATCAAAAGAAGGAGAAGTTCAGAAGATAGTGAAAAAAGAATTCACTACTTGGTTTAAAAATACAGTATATTTTGAATAATTAGTCTTAATTAGTTAGTTCTGCATGCAATTAATATTAATAATAATAACATCTTATTCATTTAAAGGTATACACTGAAGACAGTGATTCGCAGTATTCAGGATTATTTAAGTTAGCTTGGAGACTAAATAGATTAGTTAAATGTTATCAAATATTTGTAACCAATGGTTATAAATTCCAAATAAAAAATTAGTGTGAAGGTAAGAAGATAAAAAATTCTGGCGTATGTGTAAGAGGGAAAACCCATAAAGGGGATGATTCTGAATACTACGGGGTATTATAAAAAATATTAGAGGTGGAATATCCCGGTCACAGGAATACTGTGTATCCCTTCAATTGTGAATGGTTTGATCCAATATAAAATAGAGGCACAAGAGTACATCCAATTTACGGTATAACAGAAGTAAAGCATGATAGGAGATATGCAAAGTTTGATCCATTCATTATTGTTAGTCAGGCAACTCAAGTCTATTATGCTAACTATCCAAGCAGAAGATAAGGTAAACAGGATTGGCTGGTAGTTATGAAGATAAAACCAAGGGAAGTAATTGAGAAAACCACTTCAATACCATCAGCACATCAAGAAGAGTTTATGTTAAATTTAAAAAATCTCCCAATCAATGTTGATGACTAAATTCAAATTAATGAGAGCGAGTTGCTGTTAGAGGAGGTAAATTGAACCATAGAGGAAAGTAATGATGAATCTGATAGTGCTGGAAATGTATCATTATATGAAAGTGAATCAACAAATGATGAGTTAACTTAAGGTAAATTATTTTTTTTGTTACTTCACTGCATTTATTTTATTATTACTACACTGCATTTTATTTTATTCTTACTGCTGCGTTCTTTTATATTATATTTTTGTTATAACTCTTGTTTTTAATATTTCTTATTTATTTTTATGCATATGGCTTCAGGTGAAGAGCCTAGTAGATGATTGATCAAAAATATTTTTAATAGTCACACCAAGAAGATCACTACAGCTGGACCAGCTAGGCCAGTACGTACTGAGGGGACCACACAGTCTCAGCCTGCTACAGAGTCTCAGCCTACCACTCAGCCTTTACCCACTCCTGGAGCCAGTAGCTCGTAGTTCTACTCAGCAGACCCCCGATTTCCTTTACCAGATACCACACAGAGTACTCCTTTCTACCCATACTATGCACCTCCACCTTATGGTGGTGCCCCTCCTACTTATTCATATCCACCATATGCTCCACCATACTATCCCCCACCACCCCATCAGCCTGCTACAGTTGGACCTTTGACACCAGCTACACCAGAGAAGACGATAGATGGTCGAATGTTGATAGCACCTGAGGGTGACATGTACGTACATTCTCTTTTATTTAAGCTAACAAATATTTTTATTTTATATTATATATTTATTTCACATAATCTTATTTTTGTAGGTTCTACCCATCAAAACAACCGACGTATAAAATACGGGACATTTTACGGAGCAGATTTGACGCTCCTTATGTTTCTTGGAAGAAAGTCACGAAAGAATTCCAAAAAATATGGTTTAGAGAGTTTAAGGTATTTTTGGGTATTAGTTTTTATGTTATGTCTAATTAAATGATTTATTCTTTTTTACTTAAGCTAACAAACCTATATATTATATATTGTATGTATTTGAATGCAGAAAGATTTTTTTTTTGCTGCCCCAGCATAATGACAAAATTAGAAAGAATTTTGAGAAGCGTGGGTCCACTCGGATGTGTGAATATTCACAGACATTAGAAAGTCTGGAAAGCGACCATTGTGGATTGGAGAGAATATATGGGCTGAGTTGAGCACTGCTTTGGGCAGCGCAGAGTATAGTAGGAGGAGGGATCAAAATAGACATAACAGAGCTTCTAATGTTGGAGGCTTGGGTAGTTCCCTTTTTACTAGCGGCTCCGTTCCACATACTGAGCACATGCGACATTTGGTAATGAATTTTAAATATTTTTTAAATTTTTCGTTAATACAAATATTAATATAATACTCTTATTTCTAATAGAAAGAGATGTTGGGTAAAGAACCAATTCCTGTGGAATTTCATAATCACACTCATAAGCGATAGGATGATCAACAATAGAATGATGAGAGAGAAAGAAAAGCCCATGTAAGTATATGAGTTTAATAATTTTTAGTTTTAGTTTAATTATATATATTTATATTTTGCTTTCATAGGAGGAATATATACGGCTTCGAGAGAGTTATGCCGCATCTGGTGAGGGCTCTTCTGGTGACTCTATTGAGTATTCTGAGTATCGCATCTGGTCGCAAGCCGTTGGAGGAATGCAACATGGCAGAGTTTATGGTTTAGGTTCGCAAGCTCAAGAATATGAGGGGATGACCTCCTCTACTGCATCAAGCTTCGCATCCACTTCACATGAGTCCTTACATACTCAACAAATAAATGCCCTTCAAGCAGAGCTATAATAAGTAAGGAAATCACAAGCTGATTGGCAAGTTCAGTTGCAAGCATAGGTTCAAATGCAGATCTAGGAGCAACACAATCAGTTGTTGGATGAAATGCACAAAATGAGGGAGCAGTTGAGTGGAAAAGAGGTAACTCCAACTGAGGAGGAGTCCACGAATTCAGAGTAGTTTAGTTTAGTCATATGAACTTATTTATTTCTTTGAATCTATGTTATTAAACAATCTGTGATGGTTTTAGTTGGTTGATGTTATTGAACATTTTGTTTTAATGGATATTTATGTTTTTGAGTATATGTTGAAGTTCTCGACATCTGTGATGTGTATATCTGTGTTGTAGAACTGTTATTGTATGCATTTGTATATATTTGCAGGTGTGGAAATTCGACTGTTGGCTGGGAAGGTTTTTTTTTTTTGTTATTGCTACAAGGTTTTGGTGGATTTGGCGTCGTAAATGCGACAAAAATGACGATACAACGAATCGGTGGAATCATTCCGGCATTTTTTTTCTACCGGAAAATAGCTGCGGCAAATGCGTCGGAAGCAAGTCGTTCCTGTATTTACGATGCACCTTACGGCGTCTTCTCCGCCGGCATTTTTCTTCATACCCATAGCGCTAGAAACAAACCGTATCTTTAGTTACGACGAATTTACGGTGTTTTATCCGTTGATATTTTCTGTTAGATTTATACGTCATAAAATTCTGGCGTATATCGCGCCAGAATAATCAATTAGGAAATGACGTTTTGGCTATCATATTTTGCGCCGGTGATGCATTTAAGAGTACGCCGGAAAGGTTTCCGGCATCTTATAAAAGTCGGAAGACATTTTCCGACGCGCACTAAACCGGCGCACCAAAATCCGACATAAATGCGCTAGAAACTAAGGCCTTCCGTCGGATTTTACGTGTTACCGGCGGACACCAGCAAATATTGTATGCCGGTAATATCGTATTTTCCTGTAGTGGTCAAGAGAATCCACCAAGAATGTATGGCCTATTCGAGGTTGTATGTCAGAGTATTGTTTGATAACGTTAACTTATATGGAAGAGGTTAGGAGAATCCACCAAGGATGTATGACCTATCTAATGTTGTATGTTCGAGCGCTGCTCGATGACATAACCTATGTGGGGAAGAGGTCGAGAGAATCCATCAAGAATGTATGACCTATCCGAGGTTGTATGTCAGAGCACTGCTCGATGACGTTAACATATATGGAAAAGGTCAAAAAAATCCACCAAGGATGTATGATCTATCCGATGTTGTATGTCAGAGTCTTGCATGATGAAGTCAACCTGTGTGGAAGAGGTCAAATCAAATCCCCCTATGATCAATTTTGGCTTGATTGGGAGGGGGTGAATGCTACATATATCCCGAATCATAAGTGAAGAAATATCTATCTTTAGACCGTTACTATCTTTTTGAGGTCTAGATTAATAAGAGCTTGTCCAAGGAGTAGAAGTCCAAATATGGACTGTTTAAATTTTGAAATTTATTAGAAGCATTATTACATTTGTTAGAAGCTTTATGATCCCAAGACATCATCTTGGATATTAGAAGAGTTTGAGGAATCTTTTTGACCACTGATGTAGTTAAGGTTGTCCCACAGTCCACATTAAATTCTCGTGGAATTGATGCAGCAATAACAGATGTCAAGACGTTGATATGAATGACCTTTTGAGTTGGGAACAAAATTTTCCCCTCAATTACGAACCATGTTCCAATAGTGACACCAAATTGTTGCAAACTAGAGTATACACGGCGATAGATTTATAATCCTATGTCTTAGCGTTGTACTGATATCCAACTCACACACAAAGAATAGAAGATTTTCCACGTAAAAAACCTTATGTTCTTTGTGTGTGCGCTGTATATCCGTATAATGCTAAGACGTAGGATTTATCGCCTCGTATACTCTAGCCAACAACAATCATATACCTAAAAATTTGTCTTTATTTATTTGTTTGCCAAATAGCATCAAAATACTGTTAATTATTTTCTTTTAATAAAAAATTATGAAAACCTAATTCACCCCAAGAGCAACCCAAAAGATCAATGATGACACATGGAAAATCTAAGATAGAAGCTTGCTTAGAGCAATCACGTGAAATGCCCTCACACTATTTCTCCCTCATGTACAACTTCTTAGGCTTCTTCTCTAAATTTCAAGGTCTCTCAAGAAGTCAACCTATTAAAGCACTCTTACAGAAAATCTCTCAATAGCCAAATACTTCTTCAAAGTCTAATAAGAGAGCATGAATACAAGACTTCTAAAAAACCCTAAATTTTCAAATTTTCCATTTTCGATGGTATAGTACGATACGTGATAATAGAGTACGATTAGTTCAATACATCATGTTAATATTGTATGATGAACAAGGGTATGTAGGATTACTTAAAATTCTTGAAGAGATCATCCATTACGATGCCAGATCATACTGTATGATTGGTTTAATCGAATAAGATTTTCATCCAATGTGATAAGTGGTGATTAAATATTGTCCTGAGAACAAATGGGGTCATAAAGTATGAAGCAGGTCATCATACAATAGGCTATGAAATATTAATTAATCCTAATTCGATTATCTAATTACAAGATTAAATTAGGTAAGATTTAATGGCATCGTACAATACAATTGTAATCATATAGTAGGGTTGGTTTAATTTTTGAATTTTAAAATATTGCCTAATTTGTGAATGGAGGCAATATTTTTTGAGTTCAACTGATCATCATGTACAATGTAGATTGTATAGCATGATTCGTACAAGTTTTTTAATTAATCCCTAGTTTATTTAAATTGTACAATACAATCCAGATCGTACTAGACGATCTTCATAGAAGTTAAAACACTTCATTTTCCACCCGATATGTGTGCACAGTTGCTAATTTGGCATACATCTTTTACAGGACTTTTGACTCAAGAAATATAGAAAATCAATAAATCAAAATATAGACACTTGTCAAAGCATCAAACATATTGTACTCAGTCTTGAGTCAATCCTTCTGCACAGTGTATGATCTGCTGGAAATATTCATATGCATAAATAAATATCTAATAATAATATTAGGAGAAATAAAGTAAAAATTCAATAAAATTTGTTATTATTAAAATCATGAGCTTAAGATCTCAGATTGTAATAATCTCCCCCTTTTTTATTATGATAAATATTATTAATTGATTTTTTTTAAGTTAATTTTATTGTCTCCTAATCTCCCCCTTACTAACTTAATTCTTATAAAAATAGGTAGAGCTTTTTTAATAATTTTAATTTTATAAAACACAATAAGCGCAAGAGCTAATAAAAAAATAGAAAAAAATATAACAAATTTATTTTTTTTACCAATATTCTACTCCCCCTCTTAACATTATCAAAAAGGAAGAAGAAAAAAACAAATTCAACCTAATAAAGGCAAAAGGCCAAAATATTTAGAAGACTGGGAGGTAATTAGGTAGTCAATTATTTAGATCATTATAAAAATAGCATTTCTTGCAAGCATATCCAAGATAGAACATAATGAAACCATAATATTTATCAGATCACTTTCATTGTTGCTAATGAAGAATCAAGCATAGCACAATCGCCAAGCCCACAATGATTTGGTAAATCATTCTGAGCTACGAGTTTTAAATGCCAAGATTTGAAAGGAGAGAAGAAAAACAGGAACCAAAGGCGTGGTTTTATACATGAAAAATTACTTGCTTGCTTTGGCTGAAAGATATCCTGAGATTTTGATCAAATTTGAATCACGATAGACCAAAATTTCCTCCACACTAGAGCTAGCAGAAAATATTATTTCTTTAACTAAAAAATATACAACTACATAACATAATATCTAAAATGTATATAGATTGAAAACAAGCATCACAAACACAACATAGTGGATACATATATGCAAATTTTCCATGCTTGAACTGAATGGGAAGCAAAGGCAAACCAGAACATTTTGATTGGTACAGATGACTTTATGGAATAATATAAGAATTGAGAAAATAATCAAAATGATTTTTGTATTATTTGTGGTGAACCATTTTATGCATTGGCAAATAACCCAAACACCATTTTGAGATTTTCCTCTATAAAAATCTGTCAATTGTAGCTAACATCACCTTCATCAACTAGCATCTTCATGACCAATTCATTCCATGCATCAATAGGCCCAGGCAAGCACCAATGAAGACAGTCATTCTGAACTTGAGCTTTCTTGGATTTAGCAAAGGGGTGGAAGGTCCTATAAGGGCCAGGATGCCCATCTGGCCTCAACAGAGACAGATTGAAAGTGTCAAGCAGTTTTAGACGAGCTCCTTTCTTTAATGCCTTCTCAAACTCCTCCACCTCAATACTTCTCATATCATGGTCCACAGGCTTTCCATTGTATTGCCCTTCACCATATGGACTTGTTCTGTTACAAACTCCTCCACTGAACCACTCTCCATGCTCAAAGTGATCTGGAGTCCACGTTCTGAAAAAGATGAGAGGCTTATGTTCAGATGATGTCATGAAATCATAGCTCATCTGAAGAGCTTTTCTGTAAGCATAATCATAGCCTAGCTCTTTTATGTTCTTGTCATTGCAGTTGTGGCAGCCAACAATGGAGTTGTTCTCCCACATGACCATCGTTTTGAGAAACCATTGCCCACCAGAGAAGATTATGTAGTCATAGTTGTTGTACTGGCTCGTCCATTTTGGTTCGAGAATATCGAGATACAGTTGAACTTGTGCTTTTGCTTTGCCTTGATCATCCTCAGAGATCTTGGATTTGACCAAGAATGGAGACCAGATAACTGAGATAGTTAAGTTGTGGTTGGCAAAGTACCAAGCTCTAGATTTGTATGTCTCGTCATGATAGACCTCAACAGGCTCATCAACCTAACAAAAAGAGTGAATTTTATCTTGCCAAAAAATGATTCAGTATAACACAAGAATACACACATGGAAATTCAGAATTGTGTTAAGTCCATTTTGTTTCAAAGGAATTGACAACCATCGTAATATGTAAGTAATCAAAAATAGGTTAATTACAGGTAACTAGGCATGAGATTAATTACAGATAAATGGACATAAGACCAATTACAAGGAGCCAATGAATGTTTAGTTTTATAAGGAGTTAATACAGACGATTCAGTATAACAAAAGCATTTAGATATGGAAATTCACAGTTATGTAAAGGTCATGCCTTCAAATCTTCTTGTGATCTTATTTAAAAAAAACCAGGGCAATGCTCATAGATTCGAGTCCTCCGGTGACCCTATTTATAACAAAATATTTCCTAGCTTTCTATTCAGACTTGAAGGTATGACCTTTACACTGAAAATCAAGAAGCTCACCAGTTGACCTAGAGCTCTTTAGCAGATTAAATTAATGTGATATGAACATCTAAAGCAGAATAACATGTGTATTACTACTCAAAGGACAAATAGTGAGAATTCCGAAAGAATTTTTGAATAGAAGATAAGTTTGCAGGATTAAATCAAAAGTAGGTGAAGGTAACTTATGTATTCCAACTAATATCTATAAATTCACCTTGGAGAGTAGGCAAAGCATTGACTGGATGTGGTTTCTAAAGATTGAATCACCAATGAAGGCCCACGATTTATTCCTCATGGCATTGATAAATTTCAATGGATCAAATGGCAGTAATTCGCAACCATTAGGTTTCCATCGCCAGAACAGAAAGTCGGTATCCGGTCGACCATTCCTCAAGCAATTCTGGGGTGCTTCAATAAAATTGCAGCTATTGTTGGTGTAAACTGGTCCATAAGGATCACATATCCAATCTCCAGAAAATAGGTCACATTGTCCTGTAAGCACAGAAAATTTCCCACAAAATTAAGAACAAATCAATAAGTTCTAAAAGAAAGGCATGAAATGTTGCTAGTATATCATATGGTAAACTTGACAAAAGTTTCCGAACCAAAGTAGCTTCTTTTGATTTTCAAGGAATTTTGGCAGCTGTAGTGGAAAAGCTAATCAAACTTAACTATTCTAGATCCTATCACGAAATAAAAACTCTCCATATTTGTTGGGATCTAGATAAGATCTAATTCAAGTCATCATAAGAAATATAAATAGAAAGAATTTAAAAACACAAAACATAATAAAAATTTTATATAAATTCACTAAATTGAGATTGTCATTGCTATAGATTTTAGTATGACAATGATCATGAAATTTACAGTCCTAACCTCTCCCGTATAGAACCTAATGATGGCCCACCCGTTTGTAATGGAATAAAAAACTACGATAGCCAATAAAACACTAGTAATGAAACGAGTAATGGAAGAAAAAGCTAAGTAATGAAACGAGTCTACGTAAAAGGTTTCCTTGTAAACTCAACTTAACAATATTTAAATTTTACAGTTCTATTAAAAACACAACAAGTATATTTGGAAAAATTGTACCTCGCATATTTCAAAGAACATAAAGCATTGATGAAGTCTAGTTAATATAATAATGACATACACATCTGCGGTTCTTTTCAATTCAGCAAAACATCAATGAAGAAAAAAATTTGGTATTTATCTGATCCTTCTTTCCCAGGAAACTAATTATAATCATTTTACTTTAGAGTCAAGCAAACAGCATCATATAAAATGCTATTTTAGACTGAAATGCTTAAAGCTTATACAGGCTATATGATATGAACTAGCAGCTACATTATAACAATCACATGGCTTCATTACGGTGCTAGGCCTGAGAATTAGTGTTAATAATAAATATTGACAAGAAAATTACATTAAAAACTATTAACTAAAAAAATTCCTTCATCGGAATCAATTACCTTTCTTCAAATACCGACTTTTGGCATTCAATGACTTTCTAAGAAGTCGAATATAAGAAGTTGTCTTTCCTATTGATAGGATATCTGCAAATTATAAAGGAACAGGAAAAGTAAAATTTCAGTAACTAATATAGATTTTGAATATTAAATATTTTTTGTGTGCTGAAGAGGAAAGATAGATAATTGCAAGTTCTTACAAGATTCAAACAAACAAACATGCAAACATAAGTCTGAAATATTTGGATAGTAATAAAGATTTGAGCAGAAAACAAATGAAAATGGAGAACAAGCATACTAAACATCATAAATACAAGACAAGCTAGTGTATGTGGTTCAATGAAATCCAGTTATATTTATGGCTACACATGGATCAAATATTCCACTAAGATTCAAAAAATGAGGAATGTCAATGATTTTTCTTTATATAAAGTTGAAAATAAAAATAACTATACCACTTTATTAATATCAATGATTGGACAAGAAAAAACATACAATCACTTATTACAAAGATGAAGGTTGAACGTGTGAAAAAATTATTGTTGCTATTACTCTCTTCCCATCTCAATTGCAAATAGTTTATGCTTGCTATGATTAAGAGCTTCTATTTTTAATAGAACCAAACTAAGAACACCATTTTCAAAAACTGAACTAACCAAACCTCTGGCTGACACCTCAAAAAACTCATCCATTTCTCCTCTGCCATCTCTCTTCCTCTTATTTGATTTGCATGTGTTTGGGAATGCCCCTAAACACCATGCATTCATCACGTCACATCATGTTTAGAGGAGAAAAGTAAAAAAATTGTAGAGAATAGGAAAATAATTATAGTTTAGATACTTGTAGAGAGTGATAGGTAATAAATTTATAAGAATTATGAAAAGGGTGATAGTTAATGTACTTGTAAAGGCTAGAAAGAAATAATTATCAGCACATCAACACTTGAAATTTATGCAATCAAATGAAGCAATTGAAACCTTAACTCGACTACATGACAGGAGGTTTCTTGTGTTTTATTTATCTATAAACTAATTCTCCACAAATTCCACTTTGTCCTGATATCAATCCAGCTTTCATTTTTCTAACCAATATTCGTTATCAAGACTTATTATGAATGAGAGAAGTTTCCTCCATGTTTCCCTTGTTTAGAACTTATTACAGTGTAATGGATTATACAAGTCAAATAGCAATGCTCATGTCATCGAGCAGGAATCATTCATTTTGGAAAACAGAAACAGATCAGCAAATTATTTCATTGCTCGAAAGAATTAAAAGGACCTTTTGATAGCAATGCTCATATCTACTTTTGATTGTTCTTTGGGCAGATCTAAATAGCATAATCCACTTGATCACAACACCCATCTTATGTTGGGTAACAGAAGAAACTTAATTCAATCATGGAGAGAAAAAAAAAGGAAAAAAGATAAACACATAAAAACACATCGAGAATTTTTTTACATGTTCACCAAATGATGGCGATGTCCTATTAACATAATATGGATTTGATTGTGGACTTTTTACAGCCCAAATTTCTCCAACAAAAAAAAAAAACTCCTGAAAAAATACTCGACTATTGCACAAGCTCTTCGTAGAACAAAAATTAGGCAGCACTCCATAAACCAATAAAAAGGGAAACAACGAACATGCATGCACTGAAGCATCCAAAGCAGATGCAATCTCTGCTCCAAAAAAAAAACAAAAAACCAAATAAAAAAGCAACAAACCTAGAAATATGCCCTTCTATTACTAAATCTCCAAGGTTCTAAACTTTAGTAAAATAATCCCAAAATATGAAGCATGAGCTCCTGCCAGGTGTTATCTCCTTGTTATTTTATTACAATTTTCTTTCAAAAGAAAACTTCAGGAGATGGTGAGCGGTGGGTGGAGAGCCAAAGACTACCAAACAAAAAAATATAAATATAGTTTTCAATTAAACAAACCCAGAAAAACACCACACAGTTAAGAAACTGACAGATGGAATTACTTCCAAAAACCTCTTACATCTATTCCACAAAGCACCGCACAGCTCTTGACGTCACGGCATGGATGCCACTGCTCCATCCTCTTTGCTTTCAATTGCGATTTAATCGCTCCAAAAAAAGAAAAAAAAAATGAAAATTTGAAAAGGGGTTTAGAACATAATATCCACCTATTTTTATATTACTGAAAAAAAAGGACCATGCTTCCCATTTCACCCCAAAAGGCAAAAAAGAAAAAAAAAAACCCTAACTTTTTAAAACAAAAAACCAACTAAAATCAAAACCAAGAAACAAACTTAACCATACCTCCTTGATTCCTTATGTTTTTAGCCAGAAATCTAGAAGACGAAGCAGGGCAAGAGTGGACGCCCGAGCCGGAGGAATTCCAAAAAAGGTGATAAAAAGAGAATCCGATGACAAGAACAGCAATGAAGAGGATTAAAAGGAATTTCCTTTTCTTCTTCGCTGGAGCAGGGGATGGAACCTCTTCCTTCCTATCCTCCCCCTCCCTCCTATCCTCCTCGTCCCTCCTATCATCCGCTTGCATTATTTCCTCCTCCACCTCAGACATTTTTTCCGCCTTTGTTCACAGAAAGAACAACGAGGAAGAAGAGATAAGCTGAACTTATTTTTGAGGCGGAACAGCAAGTTCTCTTAACTAACTACGAATACGAGAGAGAAAACAATAAGCCAAAAACTGTCCTTGCTTTAGGGTTAAAAATAGAAACTGTGCCAGTTATATACTCAGCTAGTAAAGAGTGTTCAAATTTTCCCAAAAAAAAAAAAAAAAAAAAGTTGATTTAAATACTTAGGAATATTTTGCTTCGATGTGTTTCATATACGAATTTGTATTGCTGTATTCCTCTCTTTCCTCACTTGTTCGCTTTGGTTAGTGACCCTACTGCTTTGGAAGCATTACAACTATAAAAATAATATATTTGAACTCAATTCATTAATATAATCTTCTGATAAAAATATTAATTTCAAAAAATAATAAAATAAAGAGTAATATATCTATATTTTTTAATGGTAACAACTAAAATTTGGAATGCATTTTTTATAATTTTTTTATTAAAATCTTATTTCAAGATCTATGATTACACTAATGAAAAATATTGTTAGCATAAGTCAAAGAATCTTCTCTTATGTATTCCGTTTACTGCTTGAGATTATAAATTATAGTCAATAATTACGTTATGTCACAACCCAACTCGATATGATCCACAGAAAGACATGTCATATTGTATTGAATTGGGATAGGTTGAGTCCAAGATCAAAGTTTTGGCAAACTTTTTAAATTTCGTTCATTTAAATTTGAAACAAACAACAGAGCTTCTAATTAACTTCGAGTAAGTAGAAAATAAACTCATCCAAAATTTCTTTTATTCATTATCAAAATATATATACATTATTTACAATACATGACTACAGACTAACATAAAATGATTAAGGGGTTTTTACATACCTAACACCCAAACCATCTCTATTTACTTATCTCACACCTAAACTTTAGTTTTTACTCTTTCACCATCGCAATGTTCTAGTCCTCATCAAATATAACACTCCGTCTACTTCCGTCAAAATCAAGTCGCGAAAATAGCCTTTTGTGCCCAGGAAACATCTCCGAGCAGCACTTTGGGGTTGCGTCTTCTCCAAATACAATCTCTATTTTGATAAACAAAGCAGCTCCCCTTTTCTCCTTCCCATCGGATCGAAGCCGGTGCAAACGTCTCGCCAGTTGGAGTTGCTCAATCGACCGTAGCAGAAAATAAGCAGGAAATAATAGAGGAAGACAAAGATCCATATACTGGAAACGAAATAGAAAGCTACAACCAAATTAAGAACACTAACAAGAACCAGATCATCAAGAACATCCCACGATTCAATCAAACATCTTATGCTTCCTTATTTCTTGAAGACATTCAGTACCAATACTACCAATAGCAGCAGCACACACAGCCTTCTCCCTCCCAACCTGCATCTCTAAGGCCTGCTCCATCCTCGATGTCATTGCCGATCTCATTTCCTCTTGTTTCGAACGCAGGAGATATGAAGAAGAACAATCTTGCAACAATGGTGGGGTTTCAAGTGAGGGACATGAGGTGGGTCAAAACTCTCTGGGTTTTCTAGTGAGGGGCATGAGGTGGAGCCCCAAGAATCTGCTGGGAGCAATAGCTTCGAAGGGAAACCGTGGTCATCCACGTGGGAGATGAATTCAATTGATTCAACAGGAGGAACGTCGATGACTGATAACATAAAAGACATGGATGATGAAGTTGGCCAACCAGAAAATCAGCAGCAGCAAAAGTCATGGCAAAGATCAGTAGCTCCTTCCAGCCGAAAGTCTCGCTGCACCGGAGAAATGTAGAAGAGTAAAAACAAACCTTCTCTCGCAATGAAGAAGAGACGGGTCAGGGTAACACGGTGTATTTGAGTGGTAGGTGTGTAAATAATATATTTTGGGTGTTAGGTAAGTAAATATAAGAGTTTGAAGTGTTATGTATGTAAAAAATCTCAATAAT
Source organism: Dendrobium catenatum (assembly GCF_001605985.2). Lineage (NCBI taxonomy): Eukaryota > Viridiplantae > Streptophyta > Magnoliopsida > Asparagales > Orchidaceae > Dendrobium > Dendrobium catenatum. The sequence goes on from NW_021378092.1 coordinate 66,120, forward strand.
TAAATAACTAGTCATTATTGTATAAAAATGAGAAAAATATCTATAACAACTCAAATAAATCGAAACCTTTGACTACAACTACTCAATGTGCTTCCCCTTTCCCCAACCTAAAATAGAATGTAAAGTATGTGTGAGCCAACACAACTCAGCAAGTCACACCTACTAATCTATATTTCATTTACTAAGCTTTTAGGTGGGTTTAAAAATAGTTAATAATAATTTATTGTACTGAACAAAATAATACTTACACTTATATGAATTTTAAATTATAATGTTGGAAAAGTAAAAAAAAAAACAAGTATTTTGTATATCATAATAGAAAAATGATGGATTTTTAATTAGGCCCTTATACCTCTTACCCAAAGTAGACATTCAAATTCAAGCCTTTATGACTACAAATTCTCAGCACCTATCAGATATTAAAAATTCAAGCTCTTATGACTACTTGCTCTTTTAACACCTAAACTTCTTGCATAATAAATCTCCTTAGATAAGCATATATATCATTGCATTGCAGTAAAAAATATGTGAATAAGCCAATTTTAAAATTTCACAAGTATTTTATCGTAGGTAACAAATTAACTAATGAGTGGAATTCACAATTTTAAAAGATCATTAAACTACTAGAGAGTATTCATAACATTATTTTGAGGCTTTAATTATTCTATAATAATATTTCTTGGGATCATAATTATTTTTTAGTTAAATAAAATAACACTATTTTAAAACTACATGGAATAAGTTTCTCAAAAAATACATAAATGTTTAGAATGACTAACTTTATAACATAAAAAAATGTTACGTAGTGAAAATTTACAAACACAAAGTTGTCCTCACTTTTGCAATACAAAATTATAAATAAAATTGAAAAAATCTCAAATTTTCAATATTTTTTAAAACTGGGATAAATATAATTCAACCTACCTCGATCTAGATAATTTTTGAATTGGGCTGATAGTAAAAATCGAACCAGAGGTGCTAAAAACCTAACTTTCTCTCACTAAAATTCTTCCTCTTTTTCTCTCTTTGTTCTACTGAATAGGGGCTATAAAAGTTTATAATAAAATGCAATGAAATGTATATTGATATTTTTATAAAATTTGACCTTGCATCATAGTGGTTGACCCTATAGTGTCTGACGCTTCTATTAGAGAGCATAGTGATGTAGCACCCAACCCCAACATTTCAACATTGTAACGGTTCTTTAATTTGAAGAAAATTTGTTGGAGAGCTCAATGGCATAGCGCTGCCAACCCAACACAATAGCTCTCATAATGGAAGAATTCTAAATCTTATATTCATGCAAATAGACCCTAAGAACCCACTTCATAAGAGATTCAAATACTCTCATGCATATAAAGCATTCACAGAGATATACAAAAGACATGAATGAAGAAATTTTACTTCATAACCCTTACCATGTTGGTTAAGAAAAGGTACAAGTGTGCACGGATTTAATATGTGTTACTTGTTCATCCAAAAAATGATTTCTCACTTGAAGAATTATGTTAGTTTATGTGGAATTTGATTATGATGACCAATCATATTCCATAATTGGTATTAGAGCCGCATTTATCAGTTTGAGTGGGAGTAATTTCTAATGAATTAAGAAAGATACAAGATTGAGAAGTTCAATGGTTCAAACTTTGAATTTTATATGATGTGAATTGCAGAGTTGTTATTTCATAATAAGTTATGTTTATCATTGGAAAAAGTCACCATTAAAATTAAATTCTATGACTATGGGGGAGTGGGATATTCTTGATCAGACTGCACTTGGTCTAATAAGGCATTCACTTTTCTCATATATTGCTTTCAATATTATATTTAAGAAGGCTACAATCAATCTCATAGCCACACTGACTAAGATATATAAAAAGCCATCACTCTTAAGCATTCATAATCATATATTTTTGTGATAACATAAAATTAAATGCATATTTTTTTATGTACAAATAGCCAATATATTCTGACATTTGTATAAACGTAAATGAAAGGCACTATTCTCTATGTTAAGAATGTTAAAAACTATTATTTTCTTGCTTCTGCATTAGGTATTATTTGGGAGGTTGGTCTTAATTCCAATGAGCCTAGGGTTATTTATTAGATCAAGCCCCTTAATAATTACTATAAGTTGAATGTGGATGGTCCTATTAGTGGTTCCTCCTTAGGGTATGGTGGGGTTATAATAGATAGTAATGGTACTCTGAGTATGGCTTTTGTTGGTCCTGTTCATAAGGGTGACTTGAATTATGCTGTCATCTCAGCTATTCTTATGGCCTTCGGTTATGTATTTCTCTTGGCTTAACTAATGTTGGTATTGAAGTCAATACCAACTATAGTTTTCAATTTTTAAATTCTGTCATTTATACGGTGTGTACTCCTAAGCTGTTTTATCTTGTGAGGGATATTAAGAATCTTCTCATTTTTATGAACTATTCCTTTCATCATGTTTACAAGGAGGGGAATGCTTGTGCGTATTAGCTTGCCAAATCACGTTCATCGAAAGTCCATTTAGTAAAAGAAATTTCAGTTTTAACACCATTAATTTCACGAGAAGGTGGAGAATAACCTTCTTGAATAAGCATCCACATGCGATAATCAGTAGATAGTTTCTAATTTTTCTGGTACTAATCTTCCCTCTCATTTGAAAGGTCTGTTAAGATTAGATACTATTAATTTACCTTATGTTAATATTTAAGGTTTGCCTTTGGCTGGGGCACGTGGTTATGTTTTCCTAAGGTCAGGATGTTATTTTATCATTTTTTGGTTGGTTGATGTTAGTGTGGTTTTATGGGTTCTGGTATCTTCATACCTATTTGGATTGCTGATGTTTCTCTTGGTCTGGGTTGTTTTATCCCAGAATTTTTGGTTTCTGGAATTGTTGTGGCTATTAGGGGGCTTGTCTCCAGTGGTTTGTCTCTTCGTGCTATGGTGTCATTACAGGCCTGTTCCTAGGCAATGTGACTCTCTGGTTGATTTGTTTGGTTGCCTAGTTTTGGATATAATGGAGCAGTTGTTCTCGGTCTAGGTTGTTTTTTCCCAGAAGGTTTAGTTTTTTGGAGCTATTTGGTTTTTATTTGTGGTGGAATTTTGGGGGCTTTAGCTGGTTATTTTCCCTATTTGGTCACTTGGTGTTGTAATGTTGTTCCAAACCTATTCCTTCACACTAGAACTATTTCACTCTAGTGAAGCTGGTTTTGGCATTTAGTCTTATCGCATGTGTGCTTGGTGGGGCCTATGCTGGAGCTGCTTTCCTGGATCTGCTTTATTTTTTTTCTCGGCTCTTAGTTGTTTGGGGTCATGTGGGTTGGTTCTATTTTTCTGCTTTGTTTATCTTTGGGCTTCTATTAGTTGGTTTTCCCAGTTACCTACATTTATGTCTTTTGGTTATCTGTTGTTCATTATGGCTAGAGTGTTTTGGTGCTTATTGGTTATTAATTTTGCTGGGTGGTGTGGCCTTATTGCTTGTTGTGGTGGGGTTCACTACTATGGGGATCTTATTTATGAGGAGGCTTTGACTATTTGGTTGTGCCTCCCGATTCTATTTTGCTATGGTAATTTGGTGGTCGGAGTCTACCTATTGGGTTATCTATTATTTGTCAGTTATTTTGAGCTGCTTGGAGGCCATTTTCTGTCTTTCTATGGGAGTTTAGTGTTGCTCCTACTGGGAGTTTCCTGGGGCTTTTGTGGTTTTGTTGTTGCTTGGTTCGTGCTGGACTATTGTCTGGAGTTTTTTTATTTTTCTTTATTTTGGGTTGTGTGGCTCTTAGGTTTGGTGCTATGGCTTATTGGATTTGGGTGTCTTCTATTTTTCTGGGATTGTCATGTTGTATTCAAGCATTGATGTACTGGGGTGATGTTGCCTTGTTATTGAGCCTTGGTTGTTAAATTACCTTGTTTTGGTCCGTGATTATTTGTGATATCCTTACAGTTGCTTGCTGGTCGAGTATATCTGCTACTGGTTGGTTATAATTTTGATGTTGAGTAATATCTGCATGAATTTGGGAGAACTTGTGGGACTTATAACTATTGGATTCTTCCTTGTGCTAGTATATATTTCTATTTTTGCTGTCTTTTTTGTCAACACTGACTTCCCATGAAGTACTTTCCTTTAATGTGGCTTGCCATCTAACATTGGGTGAGTGCCATTGACCTAACTCAACACTTCAAGTACAGAGAAGGTACCTACTCAAAGGACTCCTATTTCGCTCTATCATAGTCAACTAACCATAAAGTTTGTATATCTAACAATTCAATCTCACTCGCCACTCTCACTACAAGGTGACATGGGGCTCTAACATAGGTTGCCAATGATCCCTCGCAGTTAACCATAGTGTGATTCTTATCTAAGGAAAATCATAAGGTCATTAATTTCCAGTATTTTTAATTCATTATTAATGTAACATTTCATGTAGCTTTCAGACCCTTATAAAAAAATGGTGAAGATTATCATTTTGGATCGTTTTATATTCTTTGCATCTAGTGGTACTTACATTACCTATATTAATGGATTACTCTCGCACTCCCTGAATTCTCACACATGTTTTCAGGTCATACGCTCAAAGCTTACTCTCTAGAAAGGTTGTGTATCACCCATGGTCAATTTTGAGTCTAATAGTATTATTCAATGTAAGCAGGCTTTAGATTATCATGTAATGGAATTTGTTAAAATAATTATAAAGAATGCAGCCATTTATAGATTAATGCATATATCACGAAAAGGAACCCTAAATCTTCAAGCATAATAAAGTATATATATATATTTGATGAATGTATATGTAAACTTTTATCATTTATATTTGCATGTGATATAAAATGGAAAGATATGTAAAGAGGTGGACAATAATAAAATCTAAAGTAGGTAACTTGACATGAAGCATTCCATATAAGTTCAAGCTAATAGTTTAATAAATATCCATGTTGTTCACCCCATTCAATTTAAGAATTCATGAAGGAGATGAAGATAACCTAGAACTCTTATTCAACAAACCATTAAAAGTATACATGCAAGTATGAAAGATGTTTAAGACTGAAGTTTACCAGCATTATACTGATTGATATCCATGCCCAAAAAAAAAAACTCATGTTCTTTTGAAGGCTTTCATAAAATTGAAACATATATCATCAATATAAAAAATTTGGCCTAAAGTTTATCAGAGGGGAGGTTTTGCTCTACTAGGGTTTGTACCAAAGGCTCCCTTTTTCTCCAGCCTTCTTCTTGCCCTGCTTCTCCTCCATGGGCTCCCCTCCTAATCCCCTTGACTTTCCCCTTCTTTCCCAACCATCAGTTTCTTCCTCCTCTTTGCCCCCTTCACCTCCGTTGGATTGGACAAATATCATTAATCCATCTTGCTTTTCTTCTAAATACCTCCCTATTTCCATTCTTCACACTCAGGCAGAGGTTATTGTCTTCCTGAAAGCTAAAATATATGCTGCCTCTGAAGAATGAAACCTTGCTCTGGTTGGCTACTCTATTGGAAGAAGGCCTTATTACGAGGCTCTTCTTGTGGCTTTATATAAGACATGAAAGCTTCAAGGTAATATCCAAATATTTAACTTGAGCAATGATTTTTACCTCATTAAGTTTTCATCCTCTGTGGATTATGAGATGGCATGGTTAGTGGGAGTTTGGTTTTTACTAGGGAGACCTTTTATTTTGCAAAAATGGTATCCCAGATTTTGTCCTTGAAAGGAAAACTTTTCTTTTGTTCCCATTTTGTTTAAGATAATGGAACTTCCTTTTTGTTATTGGAATTCGAAGGGCATATTAATAACTATTAAATATGGTATCCCTCTTGTTGTGGACCCCCTCACTGTGCAAAAAACTCACCTCACCTATGCTCGAGTATGCATGCAGGTCAATAACAAAATTTTCTATCTAGACCACATTCTCATTTCCATTGGGGATGTAAGGATATTACTCTCATAGAAATATTATATGTGAGAAATATATAATGATTAAACTTATGTTATATTTTATAAGATGAGTATACACAGCTTTGATAGAGCCAAGCTGCAGCAGGTGAGGGTTCCTCTAGAGGATCTGAAGATTTTTCTAACTACAACACTTGGTCTCAAGACATTGGTGGAATCCATAGAGAATGGGTTTACATATTAGGCTCATAATCTTACGTGTATGAGAGACAACCCTCTTATAGTATTAGTTACTTCATAGGAAGCTCGGAGAGTTTATATAGCCACTAGGTGGCTAACTTGACAAGAGAGTTATTTTCAAAATACATAAGTTGACATAATCATTCAAATACTAGATAACATAGGAGATTAGAGAAAAGATTTGCGAAAATCAACCTGCACAAATACCGACCAAGTAGGATAGCGAGGATATGGATTCTACCTAGATTGTCTATGAAATATTTTTGATACATTTTATTTCTTTTGATATATAAAAACTACTAAAAATTTAACAGTGTTATAACAATTGTAGAATTTTATGGAATATAGTTTTTTTATTTGAGCAATTAGAATGTTACTATGGGATTATTATTACTTTTTGACATTGCATTTAATTATTACTTTTAAAATGTTTGTATTCTTATTATTGGAAAGATCAATAACATATAACATATGCTATTTTTTTAATTAATGCTATAGGTTTTTGCCAGATTTGCAGTGGAACTTCTATAATGAATACTGATACGAAGATCTAGTATTATTATTTGTGACAAAAATATATGTTAGAAATTGTGACGGATGTGCGATGGCTTTTTTGTTGCAATTTTAAGATGGATATTCCATCATAATTTTGGCCAATTTTACGTCTACCATGAAATATTTATGTCAGATATCATCCATTGTAAATACTTTTATGATGTGGGTTTTACCAACATAATCAAATTGTTCGCAAATTTACGGCAAATCAAAATTTGCGATGAATTTTTCTTATTTTGCAATGGATTTTTTTCCATGTTAAGCTGAATTTCCAGTAATGTATGGTCATTTTCATCTAAATCGTATTAATTAGTATCCATATTATCAGCTTTGAGCTATGATCTTCTCCTTTTGTTCACCTGTATCTGCATTTCTATAACTAACATTTTGCTCATAGGCAATCAAAGAGCCAAATAATTATCAACAGAGTAAGAACTAAAATCCTTAGATTCAGAAATTGCAGAAATCTTGGCATCCCAATATTCAGGTAAATAGCATAAGACTTGAAAGTGTTTATGGCACACCAAGAGAAGGGGTCTTTTAAAAACTCCTTTGATTAAGATAAAAATGTGATATGTGGAAGCATTTAAGAGAAAAAAAATATTCAAACTAAAACTAAAATAAATTAAGATTTTTTTTAATTTTATAAGAAAAATATTTTTTTTTTTCAAAAAGAAACTTTCACTTAAACTTTGTCACTCAAAAATATTTCACAAAGCTAACCAAAACAAAACCATAATGAGAAAAATAAATTGCTAAAAAGTAAAGAATATGCAAACAGATTTATAGATGTTCGGTCAAAATTGACCTACATCCACTCCTTAAAGATCTGTCGCTTTAAGTATTACACTAATATAACTCTCCTTTAGCTCATAGCTAGGTGGAGAAGCATTTCTCCCTTTCCAAGTGGAGAATGATATTTATAGACTCCAAAGATTTCCCTCCTCCCGCCTCCCAGCCTAGCGGAGATGTCATCCCTGTTTTAGCTCCTCGCTCCGAAGGAGATGCCCATCCCTCTTTTAGCTTCTTTCCTCGGTGGAGATGTCACTTTCTCCTCTGCCCTTGATAATGGTGGAGATGTGATCCATCCTTCCACCTCTCGGCCAAGTGGAGATGTTGTCCGCAGCCTCCTAAGGTCGCAAGTCTTTTACCCAAAGACTTTTCTTTCTAAAGCTCTTCTATAAGAGCTCCACTAAACATAATAGGTGGACATATGGTGCAAACTAATTGGAACAACCATATGAATTCCCTCACAACCCTTGACTCCCTTAGGACAAACTCTCTCTCAACCTCACATCCTCTCTCTCCATTGTTATGTGAACACTCTCTAATGCTCTCTCTCTCTCTCTCTCTCTCTCTCTCTCTCCCCCTCCAAAAAAATAACTCTGACTACTTAGCCTCTCTAGCCCTAATGTTAATTTTATAAAATGGCTCTTAAAAAATCCTTATTTTTAAATTAAATACTCTAATCGTAAAGTAGGATCCTTGGATCGTACTATCTAATTAGCTCAATTCATATCTTTGTCCGTATAGTACGATCTATAATAGTATAATATGCTATATTCTATTAAATCACAGATCATCCAACGAGCTCTTTATTGATAATCATGTATGATGATTATTGTACAATATGTTCATTAATGAAGGCTTTATCCTAATTTGATTCAATAATCCTTAGGACTAAATTAGAAGTATTCATACGGCACAAAAGGTTCATACAATATGATAAGTTCAAAATTAAAATTTACCTAATTTAAGTAATGAGTATTCGACGATGGGTTTTCTAAGAATAGTTGATCGCCTTATACAAATTGAGGGTCATATATTACTTCTAGTTATAAATCAATTTAATTAATTTTATTTAACTAAATATATGAATTATTTTCTAATTGGATAAAAATTTAAGCGCTAAATTTCTCTTTCCCTTTATGAGTATATGCCTAGTTGCTTAGGCATCATGCACCTAATATATAAAATGATTCAACAAAATAAAAAATATAGACTCTATCAGACATAGACTTACTTAGACCCTAACATTCCACTATCCCGAGTCTTGATTCTTCAATTTAGCTTGGTATACGTTGTACCTGAAATGGTTAATGAAAAATAAAAATTATGCAATATATAAAGCATGAATAAGTCGATGATTGTCCAATAATATTTTTAATCATTAAAACTCAAAGTCAGACTCCTGAATTGCATCACATGGTATGAATATAGATTGCACACAAGTATATAAATTCATTTTTTTATGCTTTATCTAACTATGCATTACATCTATGTTGAAAAGACTTAATCTACACTACACAATGGAAACCAAAAAAACATTAATACCCATGTGTAATTATATCTTCATTGAGCATATAAATTTCCAACTTCACTATTGTAATATCTCATAAGCAAAAAAAAAAAAAAACATATGAAGATAAGATGTCTATGATAACAAATAAGGAAAATTTAAAAGGCGGGATTTCTTCCATTCTAGACAAGAAGATATAAGTAATGTAGTTGGCATTTTTGTTAGAAGAAAACTTTTAGATATATTTCCCTAAAAAACCAAACAATGGGCATATTTCTTCGATTTCAATCATTCTTGGTATATAAATTATGATTTCCCTACTTATATTAACTAAGAAGAGAGTAAATAATTTAAAATAGAATATACTCTCTAAGGACTCGTGGCACATTAGCTAAAGGAAATAATTGTATGTCTAAGATTATGGAGTGGAACCACACACTTTAACACATATCTCACATGGTTCAAAATGAAAAAAAGAAATATATCATTTATTAAATGTATTAAATGGCCCAACAAAAATCTTGTATTAGATGAATTACATCACTAATTCTTACTTCCTACAATGACAAAACATTCAAAAAAAAAAATGTGCAGTATTTTTATAATATAAAATACTGCTTCTGAGTACTGGCATGTGATTATTTTCTTCTTTTGTATAAGTAATGCAAGTGATGACATTTAAAAAAAATAGTAATAATCGATGAATTGGGCTCCTAGATGTACATCAAATAAACGCCCACTAAGATCAAAAATTTCATTTTGGGGTATAAAAATTATGATTTCCCTACCTACATTAACTAATAAGAGAATGATTAATTCTAAAAAGATTATACTATGTAAGGACCCTAGCACATTAGCAAAAGGAAATGGTTGTATATCTAATATTATGAAGTGGAGCCACACACTTCAATACTTATCTCACACCATTCCAAATAAAAAAAATAATATATAATTTATTTAACCTATTAAATGGACCAACTAAAATCATGTATTATATGCATTACATAATTAATACCTAATTCATACAATGACACAACATTCGAAAAAAAACGTGCAATCTTTTAAAAACGAAAAAGGTCTTCTTCTGAGCATTGCCATCAGATGATTTTCTTATTTTTTAAAAAGAGATACATGTGATGTTATTTGAAGAAATAGTAATTGTCGAAGAATTGTGCTCCTGATAAAAATAAGTACATCAAAATTCATGTCCAATATGATCCAATTTACCATTGTAGGGTATATAAATTATGATTTCACTTCTTATATTAACTAAGAAAAGAATGATTAATTTAAAATAGAATATACTGTGTAAGGACCCATGGAACATTAGCTAAAGGAAATGGTTGTATATCTAAGATTATGGAATGGAGCCACACAATTTGACTCTTAGCACACACCATTCAAATGACAAATAGAAATATATAATTTATTAAATCTATTAAATGGCCTACCTAAAGTCATTTATTAGATGCATTATATCACTAATACCTACTTCCTACAACGACAAAACATTTGAAAAAATGTGCAGTCTTTTTATAATATAAAAGGTTTGCATCTCAGCACTGGCATGTGATGATTTTCTTCTTCTTTTTTATATAAGGAATATATATGACGTCATTTGAAGAAACAAAAAATAGACGAAGAATCATACTCCTAGTAAAAATCAGTAATTCAAAATTCATGTACGACATGATCAAACATATCATTGTGTGGTGTATATAAATTATGGTTTCCCTACTTATATTAATTAATAAGAGAATGATTATTTTAAAATAGAATATGTTGTTAAGGACCCATGGCACATTAGCTAAAGAAATTTGTTGTATATCTAAGATCATGCAGTGGAGCCCCACACTTTGATGTTTGTCTCGCACCATTCCAAATGAAAAAAAGAAATATATAATTTATTAAATCTATTGAATGGCCCAACTGAAATCATTTGTTAGATGTTTTACCTAAATAATACCTTCTTCCTATAAAGACGAAACATTCCATTCATTCATTGCAAAAAAAAAACTTAGTCCTTTTATAATATAAAAGGTCTACATCTGAGCACTGGCATGTGATTATTTCCTTCTAATTTTTATATGAAATACATCTGTTTTCATTTGAAGAAATAGTAATAGTCGAAGAACTGTGCTCCTTGTAAAAATTAGCACATCAAAATTCATGTCCAACATGATCAAACTTATCTAAAGTTAAAAACCAAAACAAACACTACAATACCTCAGAACTCCTTTGAAATCAGAGAGCTTCAGAGGCAAATGTCCACTAAACTGAGTTTTGGTGAATATTAATTTATCTTTAACTACTCCATGTGTGGTTCTTTCAACGGAACAAATGCTAGATGTGTTACCTTTTGGCATCTTTGATTCAATTATTGTTTAAAGAGTTAGTAGTTTGTAAGAATAAAAATGTTTGTGCACCTTTTATCCTTTTTGTTTTGAGTATTCGTATTGCGATGATTTTTCATAACAATGGCCTACCTGAATAAATCATTTGTGATGGTTAGTAAAGTCATTCATTTGATATATATATATAGGTGAAGATGAAATATAGGACATGATGAGGTTTTTGCACTATAAAAATATAACTTTAATATTTGTATATATGTTATAAAGCCCAATGCCGTATATATCATATTAGCTACGTAAAACATCTTTTGGAATGGTGAGAGACAAATCTCAAAATGTGTGGCTTGAATTCATGATCTTAGAGATACGACAATCTCTTTTAATTTATGAGCCACGAGTTCTTACTCGTTATATTATATTTTAATTTAAACATACGTACTCTTTCTTAGTTAATATAAATAGTATATTTTAGTTTATGTGCTCCACATTGCATAATGCCCATACAGATGAAATATGCTTTAAATTATTTTTCATATTAAAATACATACTATATATTGATATCCCACTGTAAAGGAAGGAAAAAGATTTCACTCCTTCCCCTTTTCCTTTCCTTAATGGCCATCATTAGCATCAAATCATCGCTGAGTTTCTTCGCTCATGAGGTTAAATATTGGTGAAGTTGGAGATTTTTTCATTCATTGGCTATTTAAGAAAACATAGACATTTTTTTTAGTTTATAGTATATACAATAGATTATGTCATTTTGACATATAATGCAAAGCCATATACAATAAAAAAGAATGTATTTTGATACTTGTTAAAATATTTGTGTGGACTATATTCAAACATATTTTGAACCCTGATGGAAGATGATCCAAGACATCAAAAGCTAAAGAAGTATCAAAAGGGCACAACACTTCTGATCCGCAAGCTTCTGTTCCAATGTAATCTCATCATTCGAGGATGCTAGGGCACGGGAGGACTCAGGAGAGAACAAGCTGTCTTTGCCTAATGGCTTGAGGAAAAAGAAGCTCGCAACATTCTTTCATGAAGTAATGTTTCAAGCTCCTCCTCAGCTCTTCTTGTCACAGTTCCTACAGTTATGCCCTAATTGTTGGCCTCATTCCCATCATGTGAAACTTCAATTTATAAGTTTTCTAGGTCTCTGCTCCCCGATAGTTCGCCCGCTCTGCTAGGGCTTTTCCCTAACCTTTTTCTGGCATTTTGTTAGGGTTGATCCGCTGCTTGGGATTCTTCACGTATTCAATGAAGTCCTAACTCCATTTTTTTGCATTTTTCTATGTTTCATCGTCTCTATGGAGAAGCCTTGGGTCGATCCTGGTTTTTTAGGGGGTTTGACTAAATCTGATTCTTTTGTTTATGCTTTATATGATATTTCATCTGATGCCTCTTTTCCTAGTCTCAAGCATTTTTCCTTTTGTGGTTTACCATCCCTTTGGATTTCGGATGATGAGATCTCGCCCTTGTGGCTCCTTCGAAGTTTTCTTTGCTGGTTTCTTTCCCTCTAAGAGTCCGAGTCTTGATGCTATTTGAAATTTATTTCTTTGCTCTTAAGCTCAATGAGGAATTTTTCATAACCTTATGGGATCATTGTAATGTGTTGATTAAGTTGGTAAATGACCTTGACTATAGTAGACTTTTCTCTCATACATCATTTTTGTTAGCAATTGTTACATGAAGGTGACCAAATGGTCTCCTCTTTTTAACATTGGTGTGGAGTCCCATGTCATACCTGTTTGGATTACCTTCCCCAACTTGTAGCCACATTTTTTGTCCCCACATCCTCCACAGACTGAGATCCTTATTTGGTCATCCACTAAAGGTGGATCATGCGACTTTTGTTGGCTCCCGTCCCCTTGCTGTGCATATGTATTAGTAGAGCTTTACATTACTAAAAAAATATTATGACAAAGTTTGGATTGGTTATGTCCAAAAGGTTTTAATGGAGGAGTTTACCTATTTTTGTGTGCAATATAAATCGATTGGTCATTTACATGGTGAATGTCATTCTTCAAATCGAGTGTTTAATTCGGTTAATAAGAAGAATTCTTGAGAGATTGTTAATGCTGTTGAAGTTAATGTGGCTTCTGGAGGCATTAATGAGGGTGTGGCTGTTGGTGGTCCTATGGAAAATTCTTTTCCCACAGTTAACCCTATAGGTTGGGTTTAATGGGGAGATCGGTGTAGAAGATACCTTAGATTTGCATAATTTCAATGGCAAAACCAAGGATGTTGCTATTGTTGAAGGGTTAGCATGTTTAACATTGGATGATTTATCGTTGAATCATTCTTGTGGAATTAATGAGGAAGTGGTTGAGGCTTTAAAGCCTAACAATTGTTTGGGTAATTTAGTAGTATGTCCTATTGTTAATTTTGTTACTGATGTTGAGGTAAGTAATGGAAAAACTACAAATTCTGATGTTGCCCCTTCGGTCCAAGCTTACCGTGAGTGTTGTGTCACCTGTGGGTGGAATTTCTCCTGTTAATAGTTGTGTGGCTGCTAAGGTTTTGGCTATAAATAATTCTCTCTCTATTGTGTCATTGGTGAATGTTCTTATTGAGTTGATTTCTTCAGAAGATTTAAATGCTCAAGTTGAAGGTAAGTGTTTGGATCAAAATGATTGGCTGGATTGTTTTTCTTCTTAGCAATGTGGGGATGTTGAGACTCAAGTTGACACTATAGATGATGATGTGTATAATTTGGAAGTGAGTCATTTTCTCCCAAGTGGTGGCAAGAGACGTAGACGGAAAGCTAAAAAGAAGTAATTCAGTGGTTTCTTTTAATGCTTACTATCATTCTGTTGGCAGATTGGTGTTGTTTGTTTGTTTTTTTGTTTGACGGATTATAATGAGGCAGGTCTCCTGCACACCCATTTGGAAGGCCATGGCTTGTTGTGGCAAACTTGGTGGATCCTTTTTCGATGTATTCGACAGTGGATTTCGTATTTAGTTTCTCTCGATAATAGTTATTCTAAATTAAACCTTTACACATATTTCTTTTATTTCAGAAGCATATAAACTAAAATTTTCCTTAGATTGTTGGATTGAATTTATTTTTAGCTTAGTGATATATATGAAAAATTTATATTGCACTAATCTCACAGCAAATCCAATTGTTTACAAGAATATCGGGACACAAGTTGCATGATTCGGATGGTAAGCAAATAAGTAGATTTGATGAACAACTCAACATTCATTCTTATAATGCTCGTTTATGTCTGTTTTAAAAAATAATTGGAGTAATTATTCCGTCAAGTTACCGAATGCATCCGGAAACCAATAACAAAATGTCACGTCACTAAAATGCTCGGTACCGTACTCGGTACAGCATGCTCGGTTCACTTGGTATGCTCGGTATTGCTCGGTATTTTCATCGGATGTAATAATTTTTCAAATAAGTGAGCAACTTTGAATGCTAACTTACTTGTTCATTTATGTTCATGAATATGTTTGTTTTAAGAAATAGCTTGCTAAGAATACGATAAAATTCTTATCTAATTATGGTATTTTTTATAAATTAAATAACATGTAAAAAGTTATGGTCTTTTTTTTATTAAAAACTTTAAATTCAATTATATTTTGTGATTGTTTAGGCTATATGTTTAAATTATTAGCATTAAACATATAGTTAATTCTTTATTTGAAGCAAGATAATTCAACTTAGGGGTGTTAGAACTGGTTGATGGGTCGAGTTCATGTCTGACACAAAATTGACCATATATGAATCCAGTCAACATGAACTCGACCCACAACAACCCGAATGACCCAAACTCAACATAATAGGTCGTTTTCGTTAATAATTTTTTTTGTATAACATATTTACTATAATTTTAGGATATTTGAATAAAAAAATTAGATTATACCCACAAGTAAAAAGAATTAGAGAAAAATATATTATACGGGCCAAAATTATTATTTTTTGGGTAAACCTGAACCAATCAATATAATAAATGGACTTGAAATTCAACCTATTTATTAAACGGGTTAATTCGAACCCAAAATTTTCAAGTCAGCTTTACTGGTCAGATCATCTACTGACACCCCTAATTCAACTCAAACTCAATAAGATATTTAATAAAATAAATAACAACATCACTCATCAGCTCGCTCGTGCGCACTACTAGGGTTTTCTCCTAGCAGGCCACCGATCGTTCTCGGCTTCTTCTTGCCACAAATGTCCAGGTTCTTTTGGTTTTCCTTTATTTTGTTGTGTCATGTTTCTTGTTTTGTCTGTCCTTTTTTCGATTATCCTCCTCCGGCCTTCCGGTCAGCATGGCAATTAATCGCATGAGGGATCCTGGATTCCTTGAAAATAAATCGTCTTATTGATCTTTTCTTGAGGCTCTTTCTGGTGTTTTCACGCCGACGGCTTTTCTCGAGCTTAAAGCGGTTACCCACTGTGGTTTACCTTCTCTTTAGGTTTCAAAGGAAGAGGTGCTCGCTTTGGAGGCATCGTTTTAGCTTTCCCTAGTTGTCTCTTCCCTGATCGCCGGATGTGCATCGATGCTATTCATAAATTTTTCTTTAATCTCAAATTGAATGGTATTTTCTCTATTATGGTGCTTAATGCTAAGCATGTTTTGATAAAATTGAGCAATGATTTGGATTATAGTAGGGTCTTTTCCCATCGTTCTTATTTTGTTCTTAACTATTATATGAAGCTTACCAAATGGTCCCCTTACTTTGATGTTAACATTGAATCCCCTATTATACTTATTTGGGTATGTTTTCCTAACTTACGTCCCCATTTCTTCTCTTCCAGTATTCTACATGGTTTGGGGTCGTTGCTCGGTAAGCCGCTAAAAACAGACAATGCTAAGGTTGTAGGCTCGCGTTCATCTGTTGCTCGTGTGCTCGTGGAAATTGATATTACCAAATGTTACCCTGATCGTATTTGGCTTGTCCCAAATAAGCTTGGTTATGTCCAATTGGTTGAATTCGAAGATTTCCCTAGATATTGTGGTCATTGCAAGTTTATTGGGCATTCAAATTTGGAATGTGACCAATTACAACCTAAACGTCCCAAAAACATCTAAGATTTTTCCTAATTCATGTTTCAATGGGGATTTGGGTGGCGTTCCGGCGGTGATGGCCTTTTATGTTGCTCAAATTCAATCGGATACTACAGCTAATGAGGGCGATGATGTTGGCCTTGGTGATGAGGATGAGGGTGAGGGTCCATCTTCTGCCTCCCTTCTTGTACCGTCTCCCGCTAATTTAGTTGTTCAAGAAAAGGTTATTGCCTCTCCGTTGAACATATCTTGATTGAATTCTCATGTTGTTTCTTTACCTTCCCCTCCCTTAGTTTTTGCTAATGTCACGAGTTCTCCTAATGTACCTGAATTAGTTCCGTCACTTGCTGGTGGTAACTTTGATCCTATCTTGGATGTCGAACTTAATGGTCAAGGTGTGGTTGACAGTGAACTAGGTGTGTGTGATGTTAATCAATGTGGTAAGGATCTTTCTGTCAGCCATTCTAGTGCGAATTTTGTGGCTAATTATGGTGTTAAGTCTATTGTGGTGGGTTCTGAGGATAGTGACCAATCTGGTGAGGTTTTCATTACTTTTGTTGAGCCAACATTTTCTCCTATTGTGAATCTTGCTCAGAGAAATGCATACCTTGTGGATATTCCTATTTTTGTTATGTCTAACGCATAATTGAATGCCCATCTGGCCCGGTCATCGAATAACTCTGTTTTGGTTCAAAATGATTAGTTGGATATGAATGAGGAGACTCCTTTTCTGTTGGGGCAGATGGGGATGTATTGGGTGACAATATGGAGGATAAATTTATTCTTATTGGTGGATGCAAAAAACATAAAAGTAAATCTAAGAAGAAATAGCAATTGGGCTGCCCTTTCGCTTTTGTTACCTTGGGTTTTACTGATGCTCTGGACGATGATGAAGGCAGCTCCCTACTTGTCACTTTGTTGGCCATGACTTGTGGCAACCTTGGTGGTAAGCCTTATGCTTGGTGGTTGCCTTGGCTGATGATGTGGTTTTTTCTGGGTTTTGTCACCAATGGGTGACCCTTGACTGGCTGTGGGGTCATTGCGGGGGGCTGCCACCCTGAGTCCTCTTTTTTTTTTTTTTTGAAAACAATATAAATGCATTAAAGTCTAATAAAAAGCAAAAAGAACTACAAAGAAGATTCTTCCTTCATTATTTGAACAAATGGAGGAATCATGTCCAAAGAAATATCTTCCCAAATAAAACTACTAAGAAGGCCATAGCTAGCATACAAGTCAGCTAGCTTATTTCCTTCTCTATTGATATGTTTAAAGATAACATAATTGAATTCTTTGAAAAAATTTAACTCATCTGAATACTTGAAGCTGTGATCCTTAGCCTTCTGAATCACCTTAATGACATTGTAGTTGTCACTCTCAATAATAGCTCCCTTGTACTTGAACATCCAATCTTTCATTATATTCTTCAAAGTTTTAATGGCTATAAATTCCAATTGGTATATATCCCAATGGATACAAGAATTCCCAAAAGCCAATAAGAATCTTCATTTGAAATCTCTGATAATACCTCAAACTCCTGCTTTATAAGAAGAACAAAGAGAAGCATCTACATTGATCTTTAACCAACCGGGTGGAGAGGGATGCCAAGCATTCAACAGTCCATGAGACTGATTAACATCCCTTGATTCCAAAAATTGATTAAAAATCATATTGGAATACGAAGATTGACAAATTGCTTGAATAGCAATTGAAGTATCACTTTCAGTAATGTTATCATGAATCAATTTGTTCCTAGCCTTCCATGAGAAGTACACCATATTGAAGAAGAGGTTTAGAATCATACCATCATTCTTTGGGATGATACGAATCCACATGCAGTAATCCTGGAAATTGTTAAACTCCGGCAGTTCAAAGCCCCATTTGTTCATAGTATTGATAACCTCCTTGATTCTGATGCAATCACAAAAAACATGTTCCAAATCTTCAATTCCGACCAAGCATCTTGGACATACACCATTCTCCAGCAGCCTTCTATGAACAAGAAATTGAAACTTTGGTAATGCACCTTTGAACAGCCTCCAAATAAAAGTCTGGACCCGTGGATTGACTCTAGCTTTTTTTATCCAGAGAAACGGTTCCTAGTCTTCTTCCAGTTGCTGAAAATCGTTGATCATCCCTGGAATAGATTTCCCTGGGTCTTGGAAAATGAGTTCTCTTACATCTTCAACCTGATTAGGATTGATTCTTATATTAAGAATGAGATTTTTCAGGTCCTCACCAAAAATCTGCTTCAAATTCTCCTCATTCCATCTTCCTTCTTGAATGAATCTATTTAGTAAAATCTCTTCCTCTTCTTATTGTGGAACTACAAAAGTAGGCCACTCATTTATTCTCCTATCAAGTATCCAATTGTCCTTGAATACATTGATTGAATTCCAATTAGTTACTTCCCATCTTAAAAACGGATCCAGCACCTTACCTCCATTACAGAGAATTTTCCAAGAGGATGAAATTCTCTTGATTCTATTATTTTCAAATCTTGTTCCATACTTGGGAGAGCCAATGTTCTATGTAATATTGACTCTTTGTTGTTCAAGAATCTCCAAGATAATCTAGCTCTAAGAGGTGCTACCCTTGTTGTTGAGGAAAATAACCCACAGCCACCTTTCTTCATAGGCTTACATAAGTTCTCCCAACTTATGTAATGCATTCCTTGATTTCCCCTAGATTTCTTCCACAAGAAACTTCTACAGATTTTGTCAATCTCTTTAAGAACATGAACCGGCACCAAGGAGTGAGAGCTGAAATAATTTGGAATAATTAGGATAACTGTCTTAATAAGAACATTTCTTCCTGCTAATGATAATGATTTTGATCCCCAAGTATTAAGGAATCTAAGAACTTTTTCAATAATAAAATGAAAATCTCTTGCCACCATTCTTCTCAAAGTCATTTTAATGCCAAGGTACACAAGCTCTTTCACTTGATTGAATCCCATAATCCTTGAAAGATGTTTATGCTTTCTTCTACTCACATTGTTCCCAAAGAGAATAGCTGATTTCTCCTTATTCACCATCTGCCCAGTCCACAAGCTGAAATCAGTTAGAATGGCTTTGGTTTCTAGAACAGCTTTCCTTGAAGCTTCCGAAAAAACCATAACATCATCAGCAAACAATAAGTGTGAGATCCGAGGACTGTTTAGGCTAACTTTAATCCCAACCGAAGAATGAGAGAAAGCATTTGTGAGAAGTTGGGAACATAGGATGAATAACATGGGGGACAAAGGACATCCGTGAAGAAATCCGCTTTCAGCCTTATTCCATCCTGATAACTTCCCATTTATTATAATAGAAAATCTGGGGTTCAAAACACATTCCAAAATTAATTTTGAAAACATTTCTGGGAATTCAAAGTATTTCAAAACCTGTTCAAGAGTTTTCCAACTCATGGAGTCATATGCTTGCTCCATGTCTACTTTGAAAGCCACCATCCCTTTAGCTTCCTTGGAGTACCTGAACTTATGAAAATTTTCTTGGGCTATAAGAATGTGATCGGAGATTGATCTACCTCTGATGAAAGCAGCCTGTTCATTCGAAATAAGCAAAGGCATAACCGGAATAAGCCTATTCAGGATAACTTTTGCAGCAACTTTATACACTAAATTGCAAAGGTTTATAGGCCTATAATTAGAAGGCAATAAAGGATTAGAAACCTTTAGTATTAGAACCACAAGTGTATCTTTCCAATTACAATCCATGCTGCCTTGGTTGAAGAAATGATTTAAAGCCAACACAAAGTCTTCTTTTATTATCTTCCAATAAAATTTTATAAAGGAGTATGTAACCCCATCACCTCCCAGAGCTATATTGTTTCCCAGATTTTTGACAAAAAAATCAATCTCCTCCATAGTGAAATCTTTATTCAAAGAAATAACTTCTTTCGGCTTCAATTTCTTCAAATGACTTGGCCAATACCTCAGCTTACAATATCTCTGTTTCCATTTAGAATTAAAAAACTGAATGAAGATATCTTCAATATGGCTTTGTTCTTCCACGACCAATCCATTCTCGTTTTTTAATTTCAAAATTATGTTGCCAATCCTTCTAGCATTAGCATATGAGTGATAGAAATTGGAATTACAATCTCCCTCATTCATCCATTTGACTTTAGCTCTTTGTTTTCACCAATTGCACAACCGAGCCATAGTATTGTTAAGTTCAATAATTTTAAATTTCATTCGCCAGCAATCTTCTTTAGAGAGCCATCCAACTTCTGCTTCCTCAGTTTGTAGTTTTAGAATTTCCTCCATAAGACTGTCTTTAAGATCATTAAGGTTCTTCAGCTTTGTCTAGCTCTAAAAAAACAAGGATTTGAGAGTTCTTTTGCATTTGGCATTCAAAATTTGAGCAGAATTCCCACTGAATTTCTTACTCCATTCCCTCTTTACCACAGCAAATGAAGCCGGATATGAAGCCCACACATCCTCAAAAATAATACTTCTCTTATGAAAGTTTCCAGAATTACAGAAATTAAGTACTAATGGACTATGATCTGAAGCAATTCTAGCTAGGTGTCTCACGGTTAATGAAAAATAATTCAAAGCAATAGAATTAAGAAAACACATGTCAAGTCTCTCAAGAATCCGAGCACCTCCTGATTTATTGTTGCACCATGTATACCTTGGACCAATGAAGTCAACCTCATACAGGTCATTATTAATAATGAAAGCTCCCATGTCTCTAGCTCCTTGAGAAAGAAATTTTTTTTTACCTCCTCTCTTGTCCTCTTTAGAAGTGAGACAATTGAAGTCTCCTCCTACCACCATAGGATGTTCCTCCACTGAGTAAAACTCAAGTAACTCCCATAGTTCCCTTCTTTTGGATGTGTCTTTACTCCCATAGATCGAGGCCACTCTCCATTTGCAATTAGTATTAATTGTCAAATCCTCAATAATACATTGGGATGAAGATCCCACCAAAGAAAATTCAACTATATTCGAATTCCATAGAACAATAATCCCTCCAGATAAACCATTCGAAGGTACCATAGCAAACTCCCATCCATCTCCCATAAGCTTCTTAACATCTATAATGTCAAACTTAGAGATTTTAGTTTCAATCAACCCCATAAAAACAACACTATACAATTTGACAATTTCTTTCATGTATAGAGAAGCACTACTCTTCTTTTCTCCTCTACAATTCCAAAATACCAAGGAATTCATTAAGGAGGGCATGTGGGATCAGCTCCTACCTTACCTTTCATATCCAACTCCAACTTTCTACTCCTTATAATACTTCTTATTGGTCCAAGGCCTTTCAACTATTTAGATTTATTTTTCTTCAAGTGGCTGGAATCATCATCTTTCTCCTTTAAGTTTGAGCTATCATCTGCAGGTTGCTTTATATCTTCCTTCCTAGCACTCTGATTCTCGTTGGGCATCAATCATGTATCACTCTCCTTTATGAATTCTCCTTCTTCCATTAAATCATGCAACACATAAAATTTGTTCCCATTAAAAGGAATGTTAGAGACATTCCTTTCAATGTCCTGCTTCATTATTCACATCCGAGCCAGTTCCAATTTTCACTTCTTCGGTGGTTTGATTGTTGGCCATTTGAATTTCATCAGTATTCATTGATGAATCTTCTATATGATTTTCGTCAACCTCCTTCTTATTATTAGTTGATGATCTCCTCCAAATTGTCTTTTTAACAGGCTCACGATCACCTACATTGAATGGATTATGGACAAACTTCCTGCCTCGGTTTACCATCATCCATGGTCCATAGCTTACTGAATTGGTTTGAACCAATCCAACTTATGCTGCATTTTCTTTCCTACTGTTATTTGAGTCATTCCTTATATTCTCCTTGCAATTGATTTCTGGATTGCCAGCACCTTCTCCACAATGTTCTTTTGTGTGTCCAATGAATCCACACTTAAAACAAAAGTTTGAGATCCGTTCATATTCTATCTTTTGATAGAATTTCCCATTATTCCCCTCCACCCATACTCCAACTGGTAGCTTTTTATCAAGCAAAATCCGGACACACACCCTTCCAAATTCCCTACGACTCCATTGAAACATGTTACCATCAAGGAGAATTGGTTTTCCAACCAAAGAAGCTATTCTACAAACATTTAATGTGTCCCAGCAATGCAATGGTAGGCTCGGAAGCCTAATCCAGTCTGGAGATGTCAATCCTTTAAGGGAGTTAGGATTAAAGCTATGTGACCACTTGTCCATACCAATAATATTTCCATTTACAAACCATGGCCCATTAGAGAGGACCATCTCGATGCTTTGTTTCTCTTGGAATGAACACAATACCCATCCCCTAATAAGCATGGTAATATGAAATTTTCCATAATGATTCCATTGTCTCCTCAGTTCATTACTTATAACTAAAATCGGGGCTTCTCCTCCAAAAATTTTAATTACCAGAGAATAAGCTAGTTTCTTGGCATTCTCTTCCACATTCTTCTCAAACAATTTCACAGTCATTCCATCTTCAGACAGGTAATCACCGAGTTGTAGATCTTCAACTGGGATATTCTCTCTTCTCTTCCACGCATTAGTTTGTACAGCATCAGTAATTCGTTCAGTCATTTGAAGGTCTTCATTACCTCCTCCCAAAGCTGCTGAGTCCACTTCTCCAACCTTCAGTAAATCGCTGAACAGAACCTTGTTTCCGATAACGGGATCCACAATGCCAGCCCCATTAACCATGTCATCTTCCTGAACTGTTGTCCCATTATCTTTAAGACTGAAAGAATCATCTTTGCCCATAGAAATCGCCTGATCCTCTTCATTCAGAACAGATTTAACCTCATTGGGACCTACCTTCTCAATAGGAAGTATCCTGGACGAAGAAGCTTCATAACCATTGCCAAACATCATAGTTTTTGGTGATTTGCTTTTATTGAAATCATTTATCAGAATCACATTCTTCCCTTTGCCTAGAACCTCTGGCTCCTTCTTCTCCACATAGCCACCTTCATTGATGATTAAGTTAGTCCCTCTACCTTTGCTTCTGTTATTCATAATTGAATTCTCGTCGCCAAATGCAGGAGGTGAAGACTAAAAAGCTCTGGCAGCCGATAACGGAGCCCTTGCTGATGGACGACAAAAATCAATTTTACCTCCGGCCACTGAAATCTGGTGAACGTCCGCCTCCATTCGTTTTAGGTAATTTGGAATTTTTAATTTTAGGTAATTTGGAATTTTTACCTAATTCCTTTTCTATGTTTTAACCACTCCCTAGTTCATACATTATTTAATTTTCCTAATCCCTAGTTCTGATATATCCGCAAAAAATTATCTTGATTGGGCATGAATCTCGAGGCAAAATTGAGCTGAAAACTTCAAAAATTAAATATAGAATCACCTGAACTCCGATTTCATCGAATTTATAGTCAAACTGAGCGTCTCAGAAATACAAACTCAACGACACCAATTCGACTCAATCCGAGCCCAAATGAGTCCAAATCAAGCACCTGAAGCGCTATTGGAAAGTTAAAACCTAATTTGAGTTACCAAACGGTTTCTAAATATCACGTTCTTATAATCGAATCGAACGGCTAGACGAGATAAATCCAACGAGCCCAAGATCGCCAAATTCTGAAATAATTAAGACCTTCGAATGTCTGGCAAACGGTGCTTGACCAAGGGATTCAATATCGGTCGTCCATCCGACCACTCCCTATTTACCCCTGATCTCTCACCTATTTACAAGCCATGCCACTCCAGAATATATATAAATGACCCCTCATTTCTCATGAGAGGGGGGCCAACCAAGAAGAAGGAGAGGAGAAGGAAGAAGAAAAGATTAGGAGGGAAGAAACTCCTCATCGATCACAGTCGGCATAATTCTTCCCGACTTCCAAGTGACGCCGGAATTCCGCCCGACTTCCAAGTCCTTCTGACTTACATCGCCCACCGACTACAGTCCTTCTAACCTCCTTCTCCTGCCGACTACGGTCCTTCTAAATTACGTCGTCTACCAACTACAGTCCTTCTGATCTCCGTCGCCCGCCGACTATGATCCTTCCGGCTTACGTTGTCCACTGACTACAGCCCTTATGACCAAACAAACAAATCAACGGTGATTCTTTGTCTGCCACTAAGGTCAAGTTTCACCATCGCCAAAGTCGAGCATAGCGCCAATTGCTAGCAATGCTACCACCATTTGTCTCCATCATTATACATCATGGTAACCATCATCACCACCATATGACCACTACTATCATCCGTCATATCAATATTTCAAATGCTTTACACATAATCAAATAAAAAAATTAATTTTTTTTAAAGCAATCAATTATCAATAAAATATTCCCATTACATAATATAGCCTTAGAATGCTTCCAAATTTGAAATAATTGCATCAAAAGGGCCCTAAGGTAGTTTGGAATCTCATAGGTTGTGGGTCGGGCCCTCGACCAATCGGAGTTCAAACTTGTTTCCTTATTTAATTAATTAATATTCCATGCACCAAATCACATGCTCGTTCAATACTTCTAACAATAATTGTTGGTTTTCTATTGTTCAGGAGTCCTATTACAAAAAAAGCTTGTTTTCAATATGACAATTGTGGTGGTCCGCTGGGCTGCAATTATTTCCTCCACGTGAGTATTCGTTCATCAGCCTTAAGAAAAAAAGATAACTGTTGCTATTTGGCATTTTAAACGGGCGAGAGAGATTTAACATTAATATATATAATATTTTAACTAATATTTAAATAAAAATTAAAATATTTAATTAATATTTTAAATAATAGTTAAATATTTAATTATTATTTTAACTGATTTTTAAATATTTAAGTATTATTTTAAATATATTTTAACTAATATTTAAGTATTAGTTAAATATTAATATTAGTTCTTAATAATTTTAAATGATTAAAAAATATTTAACTATATTTAACTCAATTTTCCTTTCTAAATATTTTTTAGACTTTTAATAATGTGTTACATAAATTTGCTTATTTAAATATAATTTAAAATTTTTATACTTTTTAAAATTTAAAATCATATTTAAAATAATTTTTTTATACTATATTAAGTATATAAATATTATATTTATTAATATTTAAAACTCTCCCCGTTTGTCTCTCCCCTCTCTCTCTGCACGTCTCCTTCTCTCCCCTCACCTCTCAATCCCCAGTCTCACCCTTTCTTCCCGATATTTTTCTTATTTTTAATAAATAATTTAGAATGAATTTTTTTTGTTATTGTGAATAAACATATTTTACAATTTATAATCAATTTAAAAATACATATTTTTCATAAACTTTTTATGATTATTATTATTTTAAATTTATCTTGTTTTAAAGAAAATAATATTTTACATAAATTTTTCTCTAATTTTTTCATTAAAATTAGAAAGTAACCTAATTTTTAGTAAATATAAATAAATTTTGTTATATTAGAAGTAATGTAATTTTTTTAGAAATATATATAATTTTACTAAAAATGACATTATATTTTTTAAAAATTACATTTAGTATTTACTAGCATTAATTATGAAATTGATTTTTATTTATTATTGAAAATTTAATTTTGATTTTATTTTAATTTATATCTCCTACTTTATTCTCTCTTTTATGCTTCTCTTCTTTTGCTTTTTTAATTTTTCTGTCATGTTTCAACAAGACACTTTGGCTACTTCTAAATTTACTTTTTTTAATTGGTTTGGCTTATTAAAATTTTAACGGTAATCATTTAAAAATTTATCCAAAATAGTTTCATAAAGCAGTAAGAAAGTCGTCCCAAATAAAGTATTAGATAGACCACAAATCTAACACTCATTAACTTTGAAGTGAGAAATAGGGATGGTATTTAATTGAATAAATAAATAAAATAAAATTGTTGATTCATATTCTTGCAAAACCTAAGTATTTATCTCTCTGTCCACCTAAAAAGTATCATTTCATTCCATTAGGGTTCTTAAATAACCACATCATAGAGAGAGAGAGAGAGAGAGAGAGAGAGAGAGAGAGAGAGAGAGCCTTCATACATGCAAGAGGTTTTCCCATGTGATTACGATCAATAATGTATATCTTATAAAGAAAGTATCCGTTTGTTTGGATTCACAACTTTAAAACCTTTTTTTTAGACAATCTAAAACATCAGATTTAAGTTAATTTTGATTTATCAATTTATGCATTATTACAAGCTAGGACATTTATGGCAGTAGAGATGACATTTATGGTCATAAAATTGAACAATTGTTCAGATACACACATGATCGAAGATAAATTATAAGTACCTTATTTGAATACTTTTTTTTAATATGAAAGATATGAGAAGAGAAAAAATAAATCATATAACATGGGCCAATTAAAATGATTCCATTACTATCATTCATATATTACTAACGAATCTTATTCTCCATAACTATATAATGTATTTAATAGAGTAAATTGTGAAAATATCTCTCATGGCAGAAGTAAGAGTCTTGAGATATGTAAGTTGTATGGTTGGAGAACTATCTCCTTTGTCTTCGTATAGGAGAGGATATCAAGCGATTGGGAAGAAGGATTTCAGAAGTCTAGTGGACATCATACAATTAATAGCATTGTGATGTATGGCGATGATTGATTGGAAACATCTGTTCATTGCCAATGATTTTCTCAGTTGCATGTTATCCTTGAAGAAGGGTAGATTGACAATCATAAAGATGATCATCATACGTCAATAGCTAACATATAACAAATATTTGTAGGCATCCAATGATAATCAACTAGGAGCTTAAGACATTGATAAATTATATATTGACGGTGTACTTGGTCATTCTTCTTTTAAGAGAGGGGGCCAAAAGTAAAAAAAAAAAGACAAACATCGAGCATGAAATGAAGATTAGTAGGGAATGTCCGACATAGGGTGATGAATAATGATCCGCTCAATCTTTCGTCTCTCTGAAGGAATGGTTGTCATGACCCAGAATCTAATTTGGAATAATTCTTTCTTTTTATTTTTTGTTGATATAATAACAGCTAAAATAAAATAATTAATCAAAATATCAAAATACAAATGCATTCCTATTTTAAAATCGTATACAATACTCATAAATCATACAATTACAATATATCCTTCTCATTCATGAGTACAAAAGAATAACTAAAATAAATAAATATAACCTAAGGAATTCCGATTAGTTTCACACTCCTGAACCTCGTCCCTGACTTGAAATCATTTAATCCATATATAATGATCTCAAGAGCTCAGCATGTCACTAAAATCCTATAAATGAATTCAAAGTATGATAAAGAAGCAGTTTACATGTCGTCAATCAATTTATAGCAGTAACCAAATTATCATGAATCTATGCAAAAACATAAAAGCTTACATGTAGTAGTACTAGAATTTATAAACAATAATTTATTATGATACGAAAGCTAATAAAATAGTATAGTGGTAAAACTAATAAACTAGTATAGGTTTTGAGTGAATAAAGAAAATATTATATCAATATTATTAATTAGTAAAGCAATCGTATAAAGTAATAAAACCAAAACATTGATAAAGAATATCAGAATCTTATCAATGCAATAAAATCTTATATCGATGTACAAATAATATCCAGTTAATCAATATCACTATCATATCAATATCTTAATCACATGCTTAGCATGTCACATGTTTAGTTTATCATTTGCTCATTATCAGGAATCAATATAGTAAATCAATAGTAATAATATTAATAGTGAATCAATAGTAGTATTAGAAATAGTATTGATGTATGTATCAGTATTAATGAATCTAATAATCATAACAATAAAATAATATAATAATAGTAAATAAATACAAAATCAGTAAAGATATATAGAAATAATGAATCAGAAATATGCATTTTAGTATTCACAGTAAAAAGTAAGATGTTTTAGCTATCATGGGATTTTTTCAGCTGTTAATATTCATAAATCATTAGCTCAGTAAATAAAGTTGCCACTCTTTTCTCATCGGCATAGTGATAACTCCTTATAACTCCCACATGTTGCTCTAAAATTATTATATCGTTGTTTCATTAAGGATAACAATAAAGCACTATATTTATAGGAAAGCCATCCGATCCATCATTTTGTACATGTCAATCAATCTTTTACTAACACGTCAATCAATCTTTATTTATTTTAGGCGTATTCCAATAAAATTAATAACAACCAGCTATAATTCAATCACATACAAATATTTATTTTCAATGCATGTAGTAAAAATATGCTTAAATAAAAATACATAATTTCTATGTAGTGTAAATAATATAAAATTTATAACTTTTATTTTATTTTGTGAAATTCATAAATGTGGCTGTCAAATTATTCAAGATTATTAGTACGATAATATATAAAAGTTATATCGTAAAACTTAACAAAGCTTGAGGAAATACAAAAAAATTAGGTTTTAGGAAAATTTAGCTATTAAAATATAAATATTTGAAAATAGAGATAAGATTAGAATCACCTAATTCGATCTGAATAATTTTTACAAAAGTGTGAAAGCAATCTGAAGGCCAAAAATTTAGATTTTTTTTCTCTCCCCTCGATTGAAAAAAAAATTCATTATTGTTTATAAGTACTAAAAATATAATGCCTATTAAGCCTAACTATGCAGAGATCCAATTCAAGCAAAAAATCATTTTTTTTCATGTTTAATTTTTTTCAAAATTTTGAATAATTACAATCTACCCACCTTATATAAAAAGTCATTCTCGAAATTTCTCCTAAGGATTTGAGCATAAGAATAGATATAAAATAAACACGTTTGATTAAAACTCAAATCAAATCAAAATTGAATCAAAAGCTTGTTGAATCATGTAGTCATACAATTTATTCTTTTATAGGTCATTCACTTATGCATGAAATGTGACATTCAATCATTCAAACAATTATCTTACCAAAAAACTTATAGTTTATTATTAATATTCCATATAATTATCACTAACAACTCTATCATTAGGCCATTTATCGATCTTTCACTATATGCTCTCACTACTGCAGTCCTTTATCTTGCTCTTAAATTAGTTCTTCCTCTCTGTGAACAATCCACTACCTTGTGTCCTTATTATCCATATTGAAAATACAACCATTTTAGAAGATAACACTGACCTCCATACCTTTTTCGATAATGGATACATGCACTAACATTATAGGTAAATATAATTAATCCCTTTGAATCACTATATTTATTTTTCTTATTACCAACATTATCTCTATATCTTTTTACTTCAACTTTAGTCCTCTTGTTCACATTGTACCTAGAGCTCTCGTAATGCCTAAATATCAGTACTACCAAATCAATCTCTATCAATCTGGCTTTCTTCACAAGTTAAAAAAAAATTCTTGAATCTGTAAAGGCAGTACTAATGGATGTTTTAGCTCCTTGTTCAATCCTTGAAGAAAATTATAGCACTTTTCTTCAATAATAGAGACCAAATGAAGAGCATACCTAGCAAGTGCAGTAAACTCATCATCATAATGTATCACAGTCTTTCATCCCTGCTCTAGTTTAATAAAGCTTCTTGCATCTGTCATTGGGTTGATAGAGCTGCAAACCACATCATGAACACTATAGTGAATTTATCTCACGTGATCTCAACATTGATCTTCCCTTAGAATTTTTCTCTATGTTATCCAATCATCCTTTTCTCAGCCTCTCCTTCAAATAAGAACATAGCTAATGCCACCTTCCTTCTCTACGGGCATTATATGCTATCAAAGATCTTCTCTATCTTCAGCATCCAATCTTCTATAGTTTGGGATCATATAGCTCATTTGATAAAAACTATTAGAATCATATATCAATATAATAAAATCTTATAATGATGTACTCATAATATTGGTTAGTCAATATCAGTATCTTAATTACATGCTCATTATATAACGTGCTTATCATGTCATATGCTCAATATCAATAAACAGTGTAGTAAATCAAAAGTACTATCAGTAAAAGAATTGATGTTTGTATCATTACTAGTGAATCCAATGGTTGTAGTAGTAAAATATATAATGTAATAAAAGTAAATCCGCACAATGATGATAAATCAATAAACTATCAATAAAGTCGTATAATAACAACTAATATGTAACATATATTCTAATAGTCACACTAAATAAGTAAGAAGCTTAACTATCATAGTATTTTTCAATAATCAGTAAGCTGTTTGGTCAATAAATAGAATCATCATTCTTTTCTCATCAGCACTGTAATAACTTCTTATAACTCCCAAACATTACTCTAAAATCGTTACATCATTGTATCATCAAAGATAACCCTAAATCACTGTATTTAAAGGGAAGCACATCTGCCCACCATCCTGTATAGGACACTCAATCTTAAACCAACGAGTCAACAAATCTTTACTTGTCTTTTACAAGTATTCCAATAAATGTAATCGTGACTAGTTATTACCCTATCACGTATCGTTATTCATTCTCAATGCTTGTTTGAACAATAAGCTTAAATAAAAATACCTGATTTATATATAGAAAAAAATCATACAAAATTCAATAACTTTTGTTTTACTCAATAAAATTAAAAAATATTTCAGTCAAAAAGTTCAAGATAATTAAAACAATAAAATACAAAATGTTATGTCGTTAAAGTTTAATGAAGCCAATAAAAATTAAAATTAGTTTTGAGAAGAATTCGGAAAGTCAAAAACAAAATCTTTGAAAATTGAAATCTTTGAAAATTGAGATAAGATTAGAATCAGCTACTTCGATTGAGCAAGTTTTGTAAAAGTGGCAAAATGATCCCTAGTCCAAAAATCAAAATTTCCCTCTCTCTCCACCTTCACTGAAAATAATAGTAATTCTATTGTTTACCTGTACTGAAAATATAATGCGCTTTAAGCCTAACTCTGTAGAGCTCCAGTTCAAACATAATTTCCTTTTTTTTTTCAATTATTTTCAGAAATTCTAATAGTTATAGAGGTGATTAACAATAAATGAGTATTGAGCATTTGTGGCTAATAGGCATCAAATATAAAAAAGCATTAAATGCAATATAGAGTAACGTAAGACCAAATCATTAAAAATAGGTCAAAATCATGTTAGTCCTCCAAATCTGTTAAAATCTTTCATTTAGTTGTCCACACATAAATAAATAATCATCGTTAAATCATTTTAATACTTCAAACTCAATAATTTTTGGTTAAAAATTTATGTGAGATTGAATATAAATGAAATAAAAATAAATCTCTACAAAACCATATTTGCTTGAATCATTCAAATCAATTAAAATGTTATATGCAAACATTCTGTTTAACCTATTTTTTTTCGTATGACTAACGAAGCATGATTAACAACAGGTAAAATCCTCAATATGCAAAAATAATAGGCTTTTTTTTTGTGAGAATTTAGGTTAGTGAAAAAAGAAATATTAATAAATTAAATAAAAGTCTTTCATACTAAACAATTTATTTATATTAATTTAAGGGAATTTATATGCACACTATTGAATTTTTATGTATTTATACGACAAATATCAAAAATTTTATATTAATATTAAATATCTTAATTTGTAAATGACATCAAATTATAAACATTAAAAATTTTATTTTATTTCAGATAAATTAATGCTATTAATATTTGTTATGTTTTTGAAGATTAAAATATTGTATAAAAAATTATAAAATTTTATTGTCTCAGCCATACAAAAACAGCCAATACTTGGCTGGAAGAATAGAGATGAAAGAGCAGAGACTGAACAAAACACAGGAAGAAAAAGAGGAAGAGAAGTTAATAGAAGATGGAGAATTCTCTCTTTTCTCCATATGGGACTGTGGAAGTCCTCTCTATGACTCCTTTGAGCTCTCTTCTCTTTTCCATATTATTGATAAGCATATGATGAAGCTTCCGTTTTTGCTATCAAGAAGCTCGCCGGAAAGGGAGGGGAGGGTGGAGACGACGGAGGTCGCCAATGTCGTGGCGGTGAGGAGGTTGAAAATGAAGAAAGAGAAGAGGTGCAAGGGGAGAAGAGCGGTTGGTTTCAGAGCCATTTTCCGTGCAATTACCTCTTGGAAAAAGTTCAATGATAAGTAGGCTTCTATTACTTCAACTCTATGTTTTCTATGTTAACCGTAGAAGTATATAGTAATGTACTCATTGTATAGTGAGTATATAACTATGTGCTCCACACAAAGCTATATGCTTAGTCTATATGCAATAATTTCTTGTTAGAACGATTTATTTCATGTAAAACAGTAATGTTGAGGATGATATTAGGCCTCTTAGATTTGAAAAGAATTCTATATATTTTTACATAATATAAAAAATTTATTATTAAATTTTTCTACAATTATGTATATTCTAAATGAATATTATTAAATCATAAACCAATAATTCAATTAAAATTATACACGAATGAATCATTATTTTGCTCAGAGATTTCGATTTTTACTTCTGTTATTTAAGATTTTTGTTCCTCGTTAGGATGAACTCTATTGTAAAATAATTAAATTCTTTAATACTTATTGTTAATTAGTGATCCATAATTAATTTCTATTGTTTTAAATTATGAGATATCATAATTTTAATATTGTACTAAGAAATATTTAACAAAAAAATAATATTTTTTTTTTTTATATTTTCATGATCAATAAATTTTATCATTACAATTTATTTAATCATTTTGGTGTCGCCAAGTGGCATTATTTGTAAATATGAACAGCTTGGAAAATTCCAATACATGCAAAAACAGAACTTAAGCCAATGCTTCATTTTACTTGAAAAATATTAAGACAAAATTTACTATTTTTTTAAATTTGGAAGGAGCTCTCATCCTTTGTTTGATTATTGAGACTTATTTATGCATAGTTAAGAATATTATGAATTGATTACTAAAAACGGTTAGACTTCTCTTTCCCATGATTAGTATGACTGATTAGTGTAAGAACTTTTTTATTTTTGATAAACAATTGGTGTACCATTTTGATTGATGGATCACAATTTTCTTAACCATTTCGAATTAATATAACAATATTTAAGATTTAATTATTTTAAAAATATCATTAGCCTAATTTTATTCATTCAATTTTCACATAAATATTAAATTTCAGACAAAAAATGATTAACTCTCATTATGAAAATTTCATTAATTTTTTAAAAATAGATTGCATCACACATAATTTTTACAAGTTTGGCAATTCATTTTTAAAAATTGATTATTAACTTTATAATAAGGCAAAATTTTAATGGCAAGCATGTAATTCTTTTTTTTTTTCATTTACTAAAGAGAAAAAAAATATTAAATTTGTATGAGTTTGATAATATCATAAGATAAATAACAAGTTTATCAATCGGATTAAGTGATATTCATTATAATTTATAAAATACAAGCCGCATGATTCAATCTAATTTATAACAACAATAACAACATCAAATCTTCATCCCACAATGTGGGGTCGACTACATTAATTTTTTTTCTTCATTGTGTGCTATTACAAGTCAAATTCTCGTATCAATTAAATAGAAAAGTTCATTTCGTATACTTTAATTTCTAACCAAGCACTTGTCTATACATAAATTTTGATCTATATAATTGATCTTGAACATGCTTTAAATTAATGAAACATTTGAGAAACCAAACAGAAGTAAATAAGAAAATCAATTATCCATCTTCATTAGCGGCAAACATTGCCCTTATTCAACATGCTTCCCTTTAGCCTTTACTTGGAAATGAATATGGATAGAACAAAAGAAAATATGCATATAAGTAATAGTTCTATATTTCATTGCAATAATCATATTCATTTAAGTTGTTCATTGAAAAACATAAGTAAATTTTGACATAATTCTATCATACAATTTAGTTCCATTATTAGGTGTTTCATCTATTATTTGTGTATTGGAGATAATCAATATGGCCCAATAACAATTTATTTAGAACCAAAAGCCTACCACTATTAATGATACTTCCATTTCCTTGTATGCCCTTTTAAGAGGCTAATCATCTAAGGAAAATTTGAGATTATATGCCTCACAATACTCATAATTTGTCAAATAACCCTATAATTTTAAAACATATGCCTTAAATTTGATTTTTGACTAAAATGTCCATCTTTTTATTTGTGGAGTTTATCAATGTTTGTCACAAATAAGATTATTTTGAACTGGATTATATTTTAATTTTCGTTAGAATTGTAGTTTGAATGTAGTTTGAACCATATTCAAATTAAAGTTTGAAGATGGTTTGACCAAGCTCATTACCTTTCTGAACAAAGTTTGAACATGCTATGATGACACTAAGTGCAAAAAATTGTTGTAGTATAGTGTAATCACAACGGCTAAAAAATAAATAATTAAAAACAATAAATTTGATTTAACAAAGTATAATCATTGAGCTATAAGCTACGGATTATAACTTTGATATATCATAGTGCAATCACAAAAGCTAAAACATAGAAAAATTAAATTTCTCTTCACTACAGAAAAATCACTCATTACCAGCAGTATGGACTGGTGTTACTACTTGTTTTTCGGCTGTTTTGAAAAACACCGGCAGCTTGTCGGCGCTTTAAAAACCTCCAGAAAAATTGCCGCTGGAAACCTTTCCCTGTGGTGTTTTTCCGGCGGTTTTCTTCATCGACGGTTTTTCGACGGTTTATACTGCCGGTTATCTTCTGGCGGCCTTAACGCTGGTGACCGTCGGTTTTCTTACTGGCAGCATACCGGTCGTTGAACCGTCGGTATAAAAATCATCGTTATTATAGTGTAAACCGTCGGTACGCCAATGGTGTGTCGCTGATTTACCACCGGATATTGTCGGCAAACCGCCGGTGTATACCGGCGGTTTTAGTAAATTTCCAGCGGAATCAATTACCCGTCCGATATCAATGTTTCTGGCGGCCAAAAGCATCATGACATGCCGGTAATTGAGGAATTTCATGTAGTTCTTGATGTGTGTCAAGTGAGTGTTCCACTCACTTATTATTAATGAAGCTAGTTTTTACCTACCCAACTTTCTTTACCCAAGTACTAAGGATACTCTTATATACTATCATGACATGCCTAATCTTACCTTATTCAAACTTTTATTTCGACTTGACATCCTAAAAGTTATAGAATCATGAATTTGTTCCCTTTTATTTATTAAAGTTAAAGTTTCCTCAACCTGTCCAGGAAGACCAAAAGCATCAAAATGTGTAACAATTTTAAGATCACACCATATTGTTATAAGTGACCTAAGAAATGCAATAATTTTCTATAGATATAACTAGACTGAATATATACATGGATAGCAAACCAACTTAAATATATCAATTCCATATAAGAAAATGAGTGCAAAACACAAATGCTCAAATCATATTTGAATATGTTAAAACCTTATTTGAAAAAACATAAGTAAATTTTGACATAATTCTATCATACAATTTAGTTCTATTATTAGGTGTTTCATCTATTATTCGTGTATTGGAGATAATCAAGATGGCCCAATAACAATTTGTTTAGAACCAAGAGCCTACCACTATTAATGATACTTCCATTTCCTTGTATGCCCTTTTAAGAGGCTAATCATCTAAGGAAAATTTGGCATTATATGCCTCAAAATAGTCATAATTTGTCAAATAACCCTATAATTAAAACATATGCCTTAAATTTGATTTTTGACTAAAATGTCCATCTTTTATTTGTGGAGTTTATCAATGTTTGTCACAAATAAGATTATTTTGAACTGGATTATATTTTAAGTTTCGTTCCAATTGTAGTTTGAACCATATTCAAATGAAAGTTTGAAGATGGTTTGACCAAGCTCATTACCTATCTGAACAAAGTTTGAACATGCTATGATGACACTAAGTTCAAAAGAATTGTTGTAGTATAGTGTAATTACAACGGCTATAAAATAAATAAATAAAAACTATAAATTTGATTTAACAAAGTGAAATCATTGAGCTATAAGCTACGGATTATAATTTGATATATTATAGTGCAATCACAAAAGCTAAAACATAGAAAAATTAAATTTCTCTTCACTACAGGAAAATCACTCATTACCGGCGGTCTGGACCGGCAGTTACTACTTGTTTTCTGGCAGTTTTGAAAAACACCGGCGGCTTGTCGTCGGTTTAAAAACCACTAGAAAAAATGGCACCGGAAACCTTTCCCAGCTGTGTTTTTCTAGCGGTTTATACCGCCGGTTATCTTCTGGCGGCCTTAGCGTCGGTGACCACCGGTTTTCTTACCGACAGCATATCGGCCGTTGAACCGCCGGTACAAAAATCATCATTATTATGCTGTAGACCGTCAGTATGCTGACGGTCTGTCGCCGGTTTATCGTCGGATATCATCGGCAAACCGCTGGTGTATACCAGCGGTTTTAGTAGATTTTCGGCGGCGTCAATTACCCGTCCGGTATCGATGTTTCTGGCGGCCAAAAGCATCATGACATACCGGTAATTGATGAATTTCCTATAGTACTTGATGTGTGTCAAGTGAGTGTTCTACCCACTTATTATTAATGAAGCTAGTCTTTTCCTACCTAACTTTCTTTACCCAAGTACTAAGGATACTCTTATATACTATCATGACATGCCAAATCTTACCTTACTCAAACTTTTATTTCGACCTGACATCCTAAAAGTTATAGAATCATGAATTTGTTCCCTTTTATTTATTAAAGTTAAAGTTTCCTTAACCTGTCCAGGAAGACCAAAAGCATCAAAATGTGTAACAATTTTAACATCACACCATATTTTTATAAGTGACCTAAGAAATGCAATAATTTTCTATAGATATAACTAGACTGAATATATACATGCATAGCAAAACAACTTAAATATATCAATTCCAGATAAGAAAATGAGCGCAAAACACAAATGCTCAAATCATATTTGAATATGTTAAAACCTTATTTGAATTATGTTCTAATTATATTCACATAATGCTCAAATCATATCTGAACCTTACCCTAATTCTTTTCAAGCATAGTTATAAGCATTTTTCTAACATGATCGTTGCTTCTTTTTTTTTTTTTTTTAGATAAAACCCAGAGATGGGCCTATATGTTAATTAAAAAATGGAGTTACAAGGTCGTTAAGGGGGACCTTCAACTATGTACTACTCCAAAGAGCTACTAAATAAATGAAAGGAAAACCTATGAGACAAAAGCCCCCCTCTAAAAAAAATACATAATAACCTAAAAACATTCTAGGGTAGCAAGGAGCGAGTACCCAAAAAAGAAATATAAAAAAGGAATCATTAAGCATAATATTTTAGGAAAAAAAGATTAACTTGCAACCCACAATAATCAGCAAAACAACCTATATACAGAATAACATACAAAAAATAAAGGCTGCATGACAAAATGATCATACAATGAATAGTAATTAAATATAACCATATATACATTAAGTTAAGATCAGTGTAATAGTTAGGAACAAAATAACCATAATTGAAATGATCAATAACAGTAGATTTATAGGTGCACAACCAATTAGTGAACTGAATAGCAACCCATAATAAATAGATTTATTGCATTAGATAATGTTAAAAGCACCCCCTCAACAACATGGAGCAATAAGCAATAACCTTCGCATGCCACATGCAATTCATAAACATAGAACAACCAAAAATATCACAGAGTATGATATAAGATATATAAAAAAGAAAAAAAGCAACCAAAAAACACAACAACTTGCCCTAAACATTCCTCACATTACTAAGAATCAAACCAATAGAACTAGTGATGCCAAGGTTGTTGAAATCAATATAAATAAGAATAATAGTTGCACTATGAAGAACAACCAAGAAAGCCAAAAGAATCAAATCATCAAAGAAAAGGCAATGCTGAAGTGTGCTACATGCCTCTATCAGTGGAGAGCAGCTATGATGGTAAAGACACATAGGTTTTGAAACTTTTAGCACCTTAAGAATCAGATTAGGTGTAATTGATATTCATGCTTGAAATTGAATGCTTTGAAATCTGATTGATGTTTTCTCATTTTGTTTGTTTTATTTTTTAAGTTTTATTTTGCCTATTTTATTTTTTACTATTTTATGATTTTTTTCATGTGTTGTTTATTTATCTTAAAAAAGAAATTTGAAGAATCCGATCACTACTCACTTCAGAAGTTTAGCTCTTTTAAAATGAAAAATTTACCTATTTTTGTAAGTAGTGTTTGACTCCTCTAAAAATAGTTAAGGGAAGAAATTTGATATTATCTCTCTTCCCCTAACCCCTTTAGGGGTGAAGTTTATTTTTTATACAAAATTTATTTCAAATAAAAAATTGGACTAAGAAATAGATATATGTTTCATCTTTCTACAATTATCTATCTCATTTGATTTTTTTTGTAAATCAATGAATCTATTTCAAATTTTCTAAATCATGTTGTTTGACTATATAAAATAGATAATGTTTTGGTTTTTTGGTTTACTTTTT
This sequence comes from Dendrobium catenatum, assembly GCF_001605985.2. Lineage (NCBI taxonomy): Eukaryota > Viridiplantae > Streptophyta > Magnoliopsida > Asparagales > Orchidaceae > Dendrobium > Dendrobium catenatum. The sequence continues at coordinate 104,822 of NW_021378092.1, forward strand.
CTTCTATAAGAGAGTGATTTTTTTCTCTTACATTTGAAAGATAATCTCATAACTAATAGTCTATTAAAGACCATGAAAGAAAGCCAGATTAAAAAAGTAAAAAAGAGGTACAAAATGAGCCCAAAAATTTAAAAGATGTCAAATGATCGTAAAAAATTGAAAGATACACAAGGTGTACTAATATATAAAAAATGTAAAAAGTGCATCAAACACTGATAAAAGAGGCACAAAATGAGCCCATAATGAGTTAGCTTTCCTTCCTCTCAAATGTTTATATATTAGACAAATCCATGTGCAAATTGATATCATCTACACTTGAATTTAAAAACAATGATTTCTGGCTCATCACTTTATAATGCTATTCTCTTATATATATTTTTGAAAAGAAGTTTGAAAAGATCACCTTTTCAGTCTAATTTATTTTATGTATTAGATTTTTGTTTTAACAAGACTTTTAACTTGTAAAGGAGACTAAGTTAAGGTTGACAAAATTCAATTTTCTAAACTTTCTTGATTTTAGCATTGTCAATGTATTTCTTATTGATCTAATCATTAGGTAAAATTTTCATTTGATAATATTGATCAATTCTTTCAAAAAAAATTGTTTTGTGGTTATTTTTCTTATTTTTAATCTATTTTATATTTACTCTTATTTTATTTTGTTTATAGATCCTTCATGATCATCACACTCCATCTCATAACATTTTTATTTTTTTCACATCACCTAGTAAAATTTATATCATAATGTATGATCTAAACTAAATATCAAATCTTCAATTACAACACATCCAACAACCAAAATCGATTAATTATTGATGATCGTACTATATGATTTTATCATTGTACTGTATGATCCATGTGGTAGGGACCTTTGGACGACTTGAATTTAGCCAGTATGATATTTAATACCACTTCATGTAAAATGATCCACCTATTCATACTATACGAAATCAGAAGTCAACAATCATATAGGCTGACTCCTTAGAATGATCTCCCTATCTCTAATTGTCTAGTATGATGACTGATCGTACTGTATGATTAGAAAACCTTTTTGATTAATCAAATAGCAGAGTTCATTACACACAATCGTCAAGTATGATATCATGGTTGTATTGCACAATAGAAATTCATTCAATTTCTTCACACAATCCTTCTACTCCTTAACTCTTACACTCTCATTCCTTATAATGGCTGGTGGGGGAAAATGTAGTCGCCAAACCAAGGGTGGTTCATCCTCTCACCATCCTATTAAAAAACATTTATTGATAGCTTCTGATGAAGCAACCTACTACAAGCTGTTCAAAGAGGCTAAAAATACTTCTTCTAGGCTTCTCAACCAACATGCATTGAACTTTCTAGTAATATATCTATTCAACTCCACTGCATTCCAATTCCTTCTCACCTTAGCCTATCCATTTCATTTTAAAATCCTCTATGAATTTCTAGCCAATCTTAGAATGAGTGGGGATGCCACTATCATGATTTCCCTTGTCTATTATCAAAATATTGAAATAACCAAAGAAGATTTAGGGTTTCAACTGTAATTAAACACCCAAGGTAATAGGCCACTTGTTATGGCCTCCAGATCAAATTTTGACTGGAGTGCTGTAAATCTTATACTTAAAAATATTTCTTTGAACTACCACTAACCCTTAGTTCATACGCTTAATCAAAATGCCAGGGTTACCCAATATGACCTCATAATTTTATTCATCCCTAAAGCTAAAGACCAGGTAAACATTCCCCCCTTACTTTCAATTGTCACATATTTCATCATGTCAAATACCCAATTGGATGAAGTCCAAATGTTGTCTGATTACCTTCTCATAAAAATAACCTAATCTTCTTTATAAATGCCTCTTTTTGAATGTTTTTTTATAAGGAACATGAGCCAAAATAGCCAATGTTTGATGAAGAAGGAGATGCTGCCCTGACAGTTGATCCTGCACCTGCACCACCACATCATCACCACTCATATGAGGAGATGCATGATTCAGCATTTTCACAGGCCCGAGACACGCCTGAATCAACAACAAGTCCATCATGAAAATGAAATGAATTAGTTCAAGGATCAATTTGACATAATCCACTAGCAGTACTCCTCCATTCAATAGTTCTTCCAACAGTTTCCACCTTCGTAACAACCACCTAATCAAGATCCACCTATATATTAGAATTCGTGTATAGTTATTTTCCTATGCATATATTTTTATGTTATACTTTATTTTATTGTCCTTTAATATTTTAGTAATTATGTTTGTGTCTATTTTTTCTTTGCTTTGTGATGTGCTTCTTATGTTCTATTATTTAGTGTTTTCCTCCTTTTGTGATGTTAAAAGGGGGAGTAGTAGTTTGTTGTTAATTATTTACATATTAAAATTAAACTCTCCTTACTTTTAAAAATTCACCTTCTAGGGGTGGGGGGGGATTAAAATATAGCAAAGAGTTTGAATATCTTTAAACAATAATATTTGTCATCACTAAAAATGGGAGATTATTGCAAATCTGTCTCAAGTACTGTGATTTTGGTGATAACAAACATTATTATTTCCTTACTATTATCACATGATAATTGGCTTATTGCTTCTAGGTTTTTCCTTGCTCACTAACTTTTCAGGTCCACCATTCACTTGCAACTTTGATTAGCTCATGATTGATGGATAGACTAGGTTTACAGTCTATATTTTTCGATCAATTATGTATTTTTTTACCTTTCTTGAGTCAAATCATATAATCCGGTGGATACTATTATTGAGTAACCATGCACATTCATATGGGGAGAGAGAAAAGTATAATGTTAGATTTTTATATTTTTTATACTGTAAAATTTTAACTCGTGCTGTACGATTACATCTGTTTTGCAAAACCCTATCTACTAGAGAATTACAAAAGATACTATTTTTATACTGATCATATTGTACGACCATAACTATGATGTATGACCATATTAATATCTTGCTTAATTTGATCCCAAAAATCAAGTAATCAAATTATGGACAATTATGATCAGCCAATCATATTGTATGATAATGTTAATACAACATGATCGATATAGTACAAATTCAATCATCCTGAAAATCATACCAAATTAAATCCATAATTTTAATACTGATCGTACTGGATGATTTTCATAGTGTTGGATGATCGATAGAGTATAAAATTGGTCATCTCAGAAGTCATTCCAAAAGAACAAAAGGAATTTCTACAATTCATACTTAACGATCTTATGGTTGTATAATACAAAGTATTATGAGGTTTGAACAATTCATCTGAATGATTGTTCACATGATATTGGACGAGTTTAGCTTTGTACTGATTGTAATGTGTAATGTTTGTATCGTATAGTATGAATAGAATACGTCTCTCTTGAAATTTAGAGTTTCTTGAAACCCATTATTTTAACTCTCTTATTACCTTTTTGAAGAGTATCTTATACTGCCAAGAGTCCTGAGAGAGAGTTCAGGGGAGCTTTGGGAGAGAAGAGAGGGAGAGTTCTTATGAGGGGGATGTTTGAGAGCTTCACAAAGTTACTCCAAGTAAGGTTCTTCATCATATTCTTTAAGCTTCTACCTTGATCCTTTGGATGTTCCAGGAAGTCTTTCTATAGCACTAAGGTCTGTGGTTCTCTGCCATCTCTAGGAGGGAGAAAAAGGATTCATAGTTATCTATCATCACTTGGAGGGTGTAAATGATTCAAGGTTTGCTGCTATCATCGGGAGGGTGTAAAAGCTTTTGGTTCTCCACCACATCGAGAAGGTAAAAGTGATTTTGTAAGGGCTTCTCTGCCTTGCTGAGGGAGCAAAAGGAGAGGCACTACATTTAGTGTAATATCTAGAATAAAGGTTTCTTTGGAGTGGAAGTAGGTTAGATTTGACCGAACCACTATAAAATCTAGTGTAATTTTTCTTTTTTACTTTTACATATTTTTAATATTTCACATTGTTATGTGATTTACTATGTGGTTGAAAACTCTGATTTGATTTTTTATTGTGAAATTAATTCACTTCCACATCAAGTTTTAAAAAGATTTTCTTTTGGTTAAAGTAACTTTTAAAATTACCAATTTACCCCCCCCCCCCCCCCCCTCTGGTTAGCCTCGGGCTAGTTCTTAAAGGTTAAACAACCATCACAAACTTTCATGGGCAACCCACTAAGAGATCATGGGTTTGAGTCTCACATATGCGATGTGTGTGTTTGGACACTACCCCTAATCCCCCCCTAAAAAAGCCACTCTTTTAAGATTTTGGTTTTGGGTTGAGGGCATTGACTCGTGTATGATATTTAAGTAAAGTAATAAAGAATTCAATTTATACAACTTGATGAAGTACTTGTACATACATAATAAGTATTATAGTAACAAAACATGATCACTATGGTAAAGGAAATACAAGACATTTAACCTGTATAAAGCTTTCCAATATATATAATCAAGTATAGTAAGTGTATTTATAGAGAAAAAAACTCAGTATGAGATGGAGTAAATATAGATCTAATGGTTAGATAAAAATAGAATAATGGTAGAGATATATTGGCATATTTACATCAGGAGCAGTAATCAGGGGAAGTAGTGAGATTTCTCTATGTTTGAAAATGAAGCGTCATCATAAAAGTAATGCTTGGTATAGAATCAAGAGCAGTTCCTATAACATGCCCACACAAAGTAATGTTATGTGTGCGGAGCGTTAGTTTTTCATGAAAAAGAGCAAATCTACCCTGTGGAAGACCTTTAATAAATATATTTGTTGTTTGATTGGTGCTAGAGATATGCCTTACAGTAATAATTTGATACTTAATGCATTCATGCATGAAAGGATGATTTATCTCTATTTGTTTGGTTTTTACTTGAAAAATAGGATTGTTTACCAATGATATTGATGAAATGTTGTTAGAATAAACAACAGTTTGTGGTAGAGATGGAACCTGTAACTCAATCAAAAGTGTTCGCGGCCAAATAATCTCGATTATAGCTATACTGAGTGCTCTATATTCAGCCTCTGTTGACGAACGAGAAACTTTAGACTGCTTTTTGGCACACCAAGCAATAAGTGTGGATCTAAGAAATGCACAGGAACCTATAGTATATTTTTTATCTTGTTTGCCACTGGCCCAATCAGCATCAACATATGCTGACAGACATAAATTACCAGGTTTGATTTGTAAACTATGATCAAGAATGCCTTGGAGATAGTGAAGAATGTGTATCAACATATTAAAATTTAAATTTGTAGGTGAATGCATATACCGATAGATCTAATTTACCACAAATGATAAATCTGGCCTTATGCTGGTAATATATTATAATGATCCAGCTAGATGTCTATAAATATATAGTTGGATCAATAAATAGAGTATGAAATCAAGCGTAGTAGTTTGCTTGCTAGAGATGGGGTATAAAAGAGATTTACATTCTTCATTCCAACACGTTATAAAATTCATTTTCCATATTTGTATTGATGTAGTAAGAGACTATATTTTGTTGTAGCTACCATTATGCCTAGAAATGTGGACTGATAGCCAAGATTTCTTAATTTAAACCATTTATTGAGATCAGAGATCAAAGCAGAAATAGTGTCAGGTAAATTTCCTATGAGCAAGATGTCATCTACATGCGCTAATAAATAGAGTGATGCAGAGTATGTGGAGAATATTAAAAATGATAGATCCATTATGCTAGTATTATATCTCCATTAAAGAACATAGTCTATAAATGTTGAAAACCTTTGTCTATGATCCTATTTTAAATTGTAGATAGCCTTATTCAATTGCAAATATAGGTTGGATGATTTCTACCTTTAAAACCATCTGGTTGATCAAAGTAGATTGTCTCAATTAAATGTCCATGTATAAAGGCATTTCAGAGATCAAGCTAATTGATTATTCAATGATTATATATGTCAATGGAGAGGAATACCCAAATGATTTTTAACTTTTTAATGGGTCATAAAGGTTCTATAAAGTCTAAACCATGTTCTTATTGATAGCCTCGAGCTACTAGAAGGGTCTGCTAATGAGCAACAGTTCCATCTTTATGAAATTTTGTACAAAAAATCCATTTATAGCTAAGAATGTTTTGACCAGTTGTTGGAGGAACAAGATTTCAAGTACTTTGTAGTTATAAGGCTTGAAATTCATCAGTCATAGCTTGCTACCAAGTTTCATGATTCATAATGGAAGTGTAGTGAGTGGGATCTTCAGGTAAGCTATTGGAATGAAGAAGAATAAAATTTGTCAAGGCATGAGAATTCCAAATTTAAATCGAGTAAGCATAAGATAATTAGAACGTAGAGGAGGTTATTATGTAGAGGTGGGTTTGTTATTATGAGGAGAATATGGGAGAGAAATGGAGGAGGAAGTATAAGATAGTAAGAGTTGTGGAACTTGGAAAACTAGCTGGTGGAGATTAAGGCATTGGCTGTTTTGAGGAGGAAGAGGGTACCTATGTAAGTGGAGGTGGGTATGAAGAGATGATACTTGATCTATTGTATGTTTGATTGATGGAAGTTGGTTAAAAGGAAAAATATATTCATGAATATAAGTGCATATCTTTCATGTTAGAGAATTATAATAGATATAACCTTTGTTGTTTGTAGCATAACCGAGAAAAATAAAAGGTAGAGCATTGGGAGAAAGTTTATACTAGGAGTTTGGAGGTAGAATAGGGAAATACTAAAAGTCAAAAACTTTGAAATTGTTATAATTTGGTGATTTTTATAGAGTATTGGAAATAGTGTGAGAGGAAAGTATATTTATTAAGTATACTACTGTGAGGGTGACATAAACTGAAAAGTGACAAGGTAGTCTGAAAAGTGATAAGGTAGGTTAGCATCTAGAAGAAAAGTGCATGTAATTTATGTCTATATTACATTTTACCATTCCATTTTGCTGAGTATTATAAGGACAACTAAGCTAATAAATAATGCATTATTGTGTGAGAAAGGATTTAAAAGCATTATTAGTGTATTTAGTGCTACCATCAGATATGACAGTAATAATTGGTGTTGAAATTTGTTGTTCTTTGAGGTTTTTAAAATGTTTAAATTTATATAAAAAAATTTAGATTTATAATGCATTTGGTATATCCAAGAGTAGCATGAAAAATTATTCAAAAAAGCAAATAATATGGGTATCCGTTAAACAAAATTGGGGCAAGACCCTAAACACCACTATGGTTTAATTCTAAAGATTTAGTATAAATAGAAGTCGATAGAGAAAAACTTATTCTATGACATTTTGCCTGAGAACAAGAATTACAAGTAAAAGGAGAGAATGTAGCAGGTGTATACAAAGTTTTATTTACAATCGAGGATTAAACTAGCACATTAGGATGACCGAGTCTCTTGTGCCAAAGAGACTACATTGTGGTGGTAGAGAGAAAAATTGATGGTGTGCTAAGCTTTGTAGAAGAGACGGGAATAGGATAGATTACATGACGACTGGGTCCATGGAGAATTAGAGGATTGGTCTTCATATCCTTAATTTCAAATCCATGAGAATTAAATAAGATAGAGCAGTTATTGTTAGAAGCGAGTATTTTGATAGGCAAGGGATTATGGGTGATGTTAGTGTCATAGTATAAGGGATGAAGATACAACTTATGTGAAGGTGTAGGTAGAATTCATTTACCAGTGGCAATAATGGGCAAGGTTTGTCCATTACCGACTGTTATTTGTTGTGTACCTTTATATGGTTGGGCATATTGCAGTTTGATTAGATTAGACGTCGTGTGAGATGAAGCCTCTTATCAAGAAACCATTCTCTAAGTTGACTGAGTTTGAGCAGAGAATTCAGTAATGTTTTAGGATTAGTATGACAAATCACTACAAAACCAACAAGTAACCACAAAATGTCCCCTTTTAAAACAAAATTGGCATTCAATAGAGTGGTTGATGTGATTTCCTTTGCCAATAATGCTTTGACCAGCACAAGGATACGAGCCGCCTCGATTGAATTGAAATTTGTTTCCTCTTCCATGGCTTTTGAAGGTATTAAGAGCAAGAGATGGTCATGTAAATTCTTAGATATTAGCTTCATGTAATGCATCCACTATCAAATTAATGTCTTCATTGCATAATAGAGAATAGAGATCATCTAGATGAAGGGATTGAAGATCTGTACGAATGGTTGTTTTAAATGGATTGCAAGAAGTGAGGGTGCCATTCAAGGTATATAAAATGATATCCTCTGTATTAAGTGAACTTCTCACCGCTATGATAACATCAACTTTTGACTTTATCAAAGACAAGTATTGAGTCATGGTCATGTCTTTCATGGTAATATGATGCAATTCATTTTTGAGTTAAAAAATTCTAGAATAATTAGTTAATTGCAATCGTTTGTCAATAGTTATCCATACTTCATGAGAAGTTTTGAAATTCAAAATGTAACGAAACATGGAAGATGATATGACAGAATATAGGGCATATGTTGATCAACTAGTATCTAATGATAGTATTGTGCATTAAGTGATGGGATGCCATTTCCATTGAATATATATTTGCATGGTTTTGTTGTTGTGCCATCGATGTAGCCTTTAAATCCGTTAGCTTTGAAGAATTTAAGTACAAAAGATCTCCAAGTTATATAATTCTCTGTGGTTAGCTGAGAATGAACAACATTTTTGATATTGTTCATAAGGAACTTCAGTTGGGAGAGAATGTGAAGGTCTGATATGCTGGAGTTGTTGATATCTGTTGCAGGAGAAGCTGAAGATGTTGTTGAAGAGTTCATTTGCATCAACCGACTGTTATAGCTTAAGTTATATTAGAAGAGGAAGGAGAAGGGCCGTGAGGCATGAGCTATGGTACCATGATGAAATATTTGTACATACAAAACAAGTATTCTTGCAGCAGAACAAGATAATTAAGGTAAAGGAAATACAAGACATATAAGCTGCATAAAGCTTTCCAGTATACATGTAAACAAGTACGTTGAGTCTATTTAAAGAGAAGAAAGCTTAGTATGAGCTGCAGTGATAAAATATCTAACGGTTGGATCAGAATAGAGCAACGATATAGATATATTGGCATAGCAAAATCAGGAACAATGATCAGAGGAAGTAGCAAGCCTTATGTGTTTGAAAATGAAGTGTCATCATGAGACTCAGTGCTTGGCAAAGAATCAGGACCAGTTCCTGTAACACAAACCAATTTACATAAATTTGATTAAAATGAACATCAGAGTAATAGATTTGTTTCGAGAGAATACAAAAATATCTTTAAATGATTAAAAAAAATAAATCGGTTTTTATTCATTTTACATGTTTTTGGAGATATGTTGTTACTGATCATTTCAATATCTGCTTCTTACTAGATGTGCGCAGATGTTGCTCTTTGTGGAACTTAAGCGTCGACCAAATAAATAAATAAGTGAAGAAGAGAGTTTCTTTTTTTTTTCAGTTCATTGAAAACATTTTTTCTAGTCTTACATTAAATATGTATTATGCATTATACACACACACAAGTATAAAGTTAGTTTTTCTTTAGAAAAGCAAGGCTATGATATAATGTTTGCTATGAACTAACGGTTGTTATTTGAAGTGAAATGTTGACCTCATTTTTGTACAACATCAATTTTCCTAGGCTAATCCCTAGTACCTAGGTCTTCGTAGCCTAGCGTAGATATATCCGTTAGTAGGATTTTCTTTAGGTGATGCCCCATAATGTAATGCTAACTCGGCCTCATTATTCAACTCAAATAAGATCCATTTCGACCCAAATCCAATTTAAGTCCAAATATGATAGTGCAGCCAAACATTATTGATGTTAATTGGCCTCAATTCGAGTTCAATTTAAACTTTGACACATTCGATAGAAGCTACATAACTCATCTCGAGCTAATTGGAGTTATTAGGATAGCGGATCGAGCCATTTGAAGACAATGAAAAAATAAATTCATTAAATTTCATACTAATTGAGCTCGATTTTATCAAATCGACGGTAATTAAACTAAATTTTCCCAAATTTGCATGCAATTGGCACTAAATCGGTTTGCCTCGGATTGATTGAAGGCAAATCAACGTCGTTTGAAGCATACCGACATAAATCAACATAATACCGAGTTAGACCGACTTGATTCGAGTTCAATTTAATGTTGGAATCTTCGATTAGATTAAATCGACGTATTTTAGAGCAATCAAATTTAAATTAACGCAACACCAAGTCAAGTTGACTCGAATCAAGTCGAATTTGAATGACGGTAGTACCGAATCACTTAAATAGATTTGTTGCGAGTCAATTACAATTAAATTGACATTAATCAAATTGAATAGATCGACTGCACCTGGCGCTACCCAACTGTCCGACCAACTCTATTTGCCCGAAGTCCAGCCCCGGCATCACTTAGCCCAGATCGTTCTTCCAAGGCCACCGGCCCATCTGCACACATGAAGCCCACCTGGAAACCCGCCACCTTCCACGTGAACCTACATCTTCAAACTGCAGCATTTTGTCCTCCTCAAGACAATCAAAGAGTTAGAAGCAATAAACACTAAGAAATAAATCTCGAACATTGAATTTTATTTCAGTTTTATAAATTAAGTTTTATTTAACTTGTAGAAATTTGCCACACCGTTTTGTATATTGTTCAGGCCGATGATTATTAATTGATTAGAACCAATAATTTGCATGAATGTTGGTTGATAGTATCACGCTTTCTTCTTTTAAGTTTTTAATTTTTATCAACGAATAGTTAAAACAACCTGTCAGTTCCTTACCACTAAAACTTAATTAAGAAAATCTAACAGATAGATGAGCTGTATTTGGAGGGCTTCAATATATTCTTGTCAAATCAATTATAAGGGATACATCATCACAAATTATCTTGGTCGGGCATAAATCTCGAGGTAAAATCAAGTTGCAAACTTCCAACAATAATTTGGGACCGTGCAAACTCCGATTTCAACAAACTTACAGTCAAACTGAATGTCTTGAAAAGGCAAACCCAATGACATCAAATTCGACTCAATCCAAGCCCTAGTGGGTCCAAATCGAAGACTCAAAGTGCCTTTGGAGGGTTAAAACCATAATTTAAATTAACAAATGATTTCAAAGCAGGTTCAATTTCTCTCAGAGACTCGACAACTAGTCTTAGCACAATATGAGGATATTCATCTCCCTTAGAATTTGCCACTGACTTGAGATGCTCGACCTAGGCAATTTCAAGCAGTTCCCCATGTCCCTCATTCAAGAAAACATCATCCATCATGTCAAAACAAAGAACTTGTTGTCAAGGCGGGGGGGACGTGCCCGCCTTAAAAAAATATGAAAAAAGGGAATCTAGAGAAAAAATCAAGTTGGAAATTTCAAAAATTAAATCATAGAACATATGAACTCCGATTTTAGCAAACCTGCATTTGAACAAAACGTCTTGAAAATGCGAACCTAACGGCACCAAATTCAACTCAATCCGAACCCAAATGACTCCAAATCAAAGACTCAAAGCATATTTGGAAGGCTTAAACCAAAATTTGGATTACCAAATGATTTCCAAACATGACTTGCTTATAGTAGAATTGAACGGCTAGACGAGACGAATCCAACAAGCCCAAGAACACCAAATTATGATGTCACTAAGACATTTAAATGCCTAATAAATAATCCAGGATCAAGAGATTTAACGTCGGTCGCCATTCAAATCACTCTCAATTTAATTTTCTATTCATTTATATTTTTTCTTGGTTTATATTAAATTAATCATGTATTACTTTGATCTTAAAGAGATTTTATGATTTGTTTTTATGTAATGAGATTTTTAATATCACGTATTTATTTAATATATTGAACCCTTTCTATAGTTATCAAGTGATTTGATAATTGGAAGTTATTTTGTGAAGGAAATAAATAAACTAATTCACTATCAAAGTTTTATCATTTTTAGAACAAACTATATTGATCCCAAGTTCGGATGTAAAAAGTTGAAGGAAAATTTAAAAAAATAAATTTAGGCCCCCCTAAATACATTTTCTGCCTCCGCCACTGGCTCTACCAATCCTTCACATACAGGTTGACAACCTCGCATTCCTCCAATTGTCACCAAATACTTAAATCAACCTAATGTAGTTGAGCTCTCACACAATGCCTTATATCACGAACTATGTTGATTAGTTCAAGAAGAGTTCTCTATGAGAGGTGGACGTCCATCTTTTTATCAATGGGACTTTCAAGAGTCATCATCCCTTACTGAAACCATTATTTAACATCCCATTCTAGCAAGCTTCTGTTGAGAAAGTTGCTACTTATCTTTGATTATTTTACATTCTTGCAACTTGTATGTTTTTTATGATCTTTGATTGGTATTTTCTCCTAACACATGTTGGAAGAATTACTTTTACTCTTGTGTGTACTAACATTTCAGGGAAATCATACTCCAGATTATTGAAGACTTCAAATCAAGACCAGTTTAGAATATTTTGTAAATTCAAGTCTATATTTTTAATTTTATTGAGTCTGAGAGAGTGTGATTGTAATTGAGTAATTAAGCGTACACACACATTGAGAAGAGTTTTTTTAAACTGATCGTACTATACGAATTATGTTCGTACGGGACGATCTGATCAGTTATACTCCCAAATGAGCACTGGAACAAATAGTGAGGGCAAAATTTTTCTAAGTATAGATCGTCCGGATGATTTTTTCATTTATCCCATGACGATCTCCTCGAGATTTGGCAATTTCTCTGTTCATCCAGACGATATTTTCCATTCGTCCCAAGACGATCTCCTCGGGATTTGCTAAATGAATTGTTCATCTAGATGATATTTTCCATTCATCCCAAGATGATCTCTTCGGGATGTGGCAATTACTCTATTCGTCCAAATAATATTTTCCATTCATCACAGGATGATCTCCTCGGGATTTGGCGATTACTCGATTTGTCAAAACGATATTTTTCATTCGTCCCAGGATTATCTCCTCGGGATTTGCCAAATGAATTGTTCATCCAGACGATATTTTCCATTCATCCCAGGATGATTATCTCTGGATTTGCCAAATGCACTATTCATACAGACGATATTTTCTAATTGTACCGGGACAAAGGTCTCTGTTCTGTATACTTAGAATTCATCTTAACTTTTCATGCCAACAAACTTTAAAAATTAAAATGTTCGTATCGGATGAAAATAGCTCGTATGGGATGATGATTGGGTACGAAGGCAATTCATACTAAATCAATTTGAGGTCATACACAATAGTTTTTATACTATTTGTACGTACGAAATACGATCATATGAGATGTCGTGAACATACAGATTTGAATAATGCAGTTTTCTGGATGTTTTTTTATGTCTTTTTCTATAAAAAGTCCACTTAAGACTGTCATGTATTCTTTTTGTCACTTGGTCTTCATGAATAGTAAAGGAAGATTGAAGGAGAGAGTGAGAGAGAGAGTGTGTTTGAAAGAGATTTATTCCTATTTGAGCATGAAGGGTTCACTTGGTTACTCAAAGATAAGGATCTCTTTGTGTATTTTTGTAATTTCTTTACTCTTTTCTCTTATCCTTCTAGATTTCTCATGTGAAGATCTTTTCAAGGAGATCTGGTTCTCTGCCAACACTCGAGAAGTGTGAATAGCCGAAGGTTCTCTGCCTGCACTTGAAGAGTGTGAACAACGGAAGGTTCTCTGCCTACACTTGGAGAGTGTGAACAGCAAAAGATTCTCTGCCTACACTTAGAGAGTGTGAACAGCGAAAGGTTCCCTGTCGACACTTGGAGGGTGATCTATCATAACCTGAGGATGAGGATGACATAGCATTAATGACTAGCAATTCATAAGCTTTCTGAAGAGGAAGCAAAAGAGAAGTCAGCAATTGAACCGATGTAAGTTTAATAAGAATGTCAAGATTTCTAAAGAAGTGATTTGTTACGAGTGCAAGAAATCTAGACACATTAAGTTAGATTGACCAAAACTTAAAGCTACTCTTAGCACGGAGAAAGTAGATGAGAAACCAAATGTGAAGAAGGGCAAGAAGAAATTCTAAAGAGCTTTCTGGGCGGACTCAGCTTCGGTTTCATCAAAGACTGAAAAAGAAGAGGAAGTCACCAATCTATGCTTGATGGTTGATAATGTTGATCAATCAGATCAAAATGAGTTATGTGGCTTAACTTATGCTGAACTTTTTGAAGTCTCTGAAAGAATACATGATGCATATAGGAAACTAAAAAAAATGCATGCTAGTCTTAACTTATAACTTCAAGAATTACAAAAAGAATAGAAGATCCTTAGAAAAGATCATGCATTAATTGATAGAAACCACATAAAATTTCTTGATGAGTTTGATGATTTGAATAAGACTAATGAAAATTTAAAATTTTCCTATACAAAATTAAAAAAGAATTTAAACATTTTAAGGATGAATTAGAGAGTGAAAAATATCGATTGAATTATACTAATCGTGTGTTGGAAGATATAAATACATTTTTTAGATTCAAAATAAAAGCTCTTGAGGAAAATAGGATACCCCCAACACTTGAAAAATTTATAAATCCTATTTTGTATCCAAAATTTATACAACTCGGGAAGAGACAGTAGTTATACAAGATTGGGAAAATTTTTTCCTGGAGTTAAATGTTGTAGTTATGGATTGATTGGATATATAGCACACACCTGTACATTGGATAGAAAAACTCATTTGGTGTAGAAACCTAAGATGCATAAATCTAGACATATCATGCATGCATCTATTTATAAGTTGCCAAGAGGTGAACCCAAACTTATTTGGATTCTCAGGTCTAAGATTTGATTATTTTGCAGAAACGCTCTCACACAAGGTCTCAAGAGAGCATATGGTACATGGACAACAGTTGCTCAAAGTATATGACTGGAGACACTACACAATTTATATCACTGGAAGCCAGGAATGGAGGTAGGTTACACTTGGAGATAACACCACAAGGAAGATGGTTGAGTCAGGTATGATTGGAAATCATGAAAACTTTTTTATTGAGAATGTGCTACTAGTTGAAGGCTTGAAGCATAATTTGTTAAGTATTACCCAGCTATATGATAAAGGATACAATGTTAAATTTTTTACTACTAGCTATATATTAAGCCAAAATGGTATTGATGTTTTGCATGGTTTGAGGGTAAACAACATTTATATGCTAGATTGAAATTGTATCAAAACTTCTACTGCTTTTTATTTGAAAACAATTTCTGATGAGTCATGGCTTTGGCATAGGAGACTTTGTCACTCTAGCATAAAAAATCTTAGAAGGATTACCCGAAAGAACTTAGTGAGAGGTATATCAAAACTAGACTTTAATAAGGATCACTTTTATGATGCATGTCAATTAGAAAATAGGTAAATTCCTCTTTTTAGTCTAATAAGGATCTTAGAATTAGTAAACCATTGGAAATTTTACATATGGATCTTTTTGGACCAGTTGGAACTATAAGTCTAGGATGGAAGGTATACAAATTTGTGATTGTGGATGATTTTTCTAGAATCACATGGGTTAAATTCTTATATTATAAGAGTAAATCATTTGAGGAGTTTATAAACTTTTTGACTTGGATTTAGAGAAAACTAGGATGTGAGATTTTGATGACTCAAAGTGATCACATTGGAGAATTTAAAAATGAGAAATTTGAGAATTTTTGTAAGGAGAAAGGAATTGATCACAAATTTTCTGTACCTAAAACCTCTCATCATAATAGGATAGTCCAAAGAAAAAATAGAATATTAATAGAAACCGCTCGAGCCATGTTGGCAGAATATTCACTTCCTAAATATTTTTGGGCTGAAGCGGTTAGCACAACATGTTATGTTCTAAGTAGGATGAATATCAGATCAAACTTTAATAAAACACCATATGCGTTACTTAAAGGGAGAACACCTAATTTATCACATTTGCATATTTTTGGATGTAAGGTGTTCATTCATAACAATGGAAAATCTGCCTTAGGTAAATTTGACCCAAAATTAGATGAATAAAATTTTCTAGGATACTCTAGTGTTGGAAAATCTTATAAAGTATTCAAAAAAACAACTTTGATAATTGAGGAGAACACATATATTGTATTTGATGAATCTAAAATTTTGGAAAAGTCGATTGTTGAAGAGGATGAGATAAAAATTTACTCCCAAAAGATTGAGAAAATAAATTTGGATGAAAAATTTTGAGATAGAAAACTCGATACCTAGAGATTTGTGATTTTCTAAAAAAATTAACCAAAGGAATTAATTATAGGCAAACCTAGTGAGGGTGTTAGAACTAGGCATGGACTGAGTAAATAAGTCAATCATGCAGCCTTTATTTTTATGTTAGAACCCACAAATATTGATCAAGCACTTTCGGATGAATTTTGAATTTTGCAATGTAAGAAGAATTAAATTAATTTATAAGAAAAAAAAATTGAAATTAACTGCAAGGCCAAAGGATCAAAGTGTAGTTGGGACTATGTGGGAATTAAAGAACAAAATGAATGACTCAGGAGTAGTCGTTAGAAATAAGACTATATTGGTGGTTAAGGGGTATAATTAGATTGAAGGGATGGAGGGTGTACAAAGACGATGGTTGTCTGCTACACCGGGTAATGGTGTGTTGACCTCATTATTTGAGGTCAATTTTCCCAGACTCAACTCTAGCATCTAGGTCTTCGTATCCTAGAATAGACGTCACCCGCAGGATTTCCCTTAGGTGGACACCTAATAACGTAGAACAGACTCGAACTTTTAAGTTGACCTAAATCAATTTGCCTCGACTCAATCAATTCACCTCGACTCAATCAAATTCAAATCGTTGTAAATAAGATAAAATTAGTATTTCAAAATTATTTCTATTTTTAGAATTAACTCAAAATATGTATTTTAAATTATCAAATATTTTCTAAATTAATCCATAAATCATTCTTAAGCTTTTAAATTACAAATCAACTCTCGATTTCTTCTTTAAATCATAAATTGAACTTCACCACAATTTGTATCAAAATAGATTGTATAGTTGGATTTAGCCGTTTGAAGCTTGAACTGAACCCACGATCTCTTTACCTCTTATTTCGGACAAAACCAACTCCCTGTAGTTGGCAAGATCGAAATCCCTAAGGCTCTCTTATTTTTGAGAACTACCCAAAATCAGCCCTTCTTCATCTCTATCAGCGAACTGCTCGGGCTCCCTCTCACACATGCTCTCGTTTGCTCTCTCTACAGTTTCGAACTCGCCTCCCTCTCGGCAGTTCGAACGATCTTTTCCACTCTCTGGACAGTTCTCCTCTTCTCATTCGCAGCAGCCCATCCCCATTCGCACAACTGCTCTCTCCTCCATCCTCCTATATATCCGAACAGCCCGCCTCTCTCGTTCTCATGCATAACCCGAAGCCTCCCTCTCTGTCGCAAGAATCCCCCAGGCGGAACCGTCCCTCTCTGGATTCGCACGGATAGAACAGCCGCTCGTCTCCCTTTCTTCGTCTCCAACGCTTTAGTCTAAAAACTTAGGAGCCCAAAGGTCTTTCTCTCGCACTCCAGGCCTGAAGTTTGCATAGCCGGATCGCCCCTCTGATCCTCTTTATTCGCATGAATTGAGAACCCCCTAAGCCCGTCCATCTCCTCTCTTATTCGCACAACACACGATCCCATCTCCCTTATTTCACAGATAGCTCCAGGTGAAACTCCCATTGGTTTTTCCCTCAAGAAGCCAACCCGTCACCTGCCGTTCGCAAGCTCCAGGCCATGCTTCTCTCTCGCCGATCTCAGACACTGATTCTTACCCTAGAGAGCCTCATCTACTCTAACTGACGCTGGAAATCTTCTTAATCTTTGGAACAAAACAAGAAAGAATTGAAATTTGAAGATGTCGGTATCGTTGCTCTCTTCGGCCTGGAGTTGTATGCTTGGTTCTGCATTGGAGAGATTGCTAAAAGAGGATTCATTTTTATAGGTTACTATATACGACGAAAGCCTTTCATGCATTTTTATATTATTTAAGTCCATTATTTATTGTGAGAAGCTTATCAAATTTTCTCCATATAACATCAAATTTTACATCAGATTTAAAGTCATTTCAAAATTTGGCATATGCAGTGGTGTTCTTAATACCTTTAGTAAACTTCTTATGGAGGGAGTTTTTGTGACTTCATTGAGGATTTGCTTTCTTAAGATATTTTTGTAGAAAGTTTGCTCCTTACTTTCTATCTAAGATTTTTGTGGGGAAAGTTTATAAAGTTCTTTTAAATTTTATATTTCATTCTCGATTTAACAATTGGAGTTTTCATGATTATGATTTGCCTTATAAGAATGACTATGTGGAAGATAGGAATTTATTTTGGCTTGTGTAAATTGATTGATAAAATTCCAGGTATATGTTTTTTTTGAAAACTAGAAAAGTTTATACTTTGGTAAAAATGGAACATGTGCATTTTGGAAAAGTGAAAAGTGGGTGTATACATGTATTTTGTGGGTTATGATTGATAGAGTTTTGTGAAGTTTTGTAAACATCAATCTTCTCGTTATAAACTACAAAATGTTGAAGTTGGCCTGTGATGAATTTCTTTATGTTGGAATACTTTTGCAAAGAGTTGCAAGATTTTTGTTGTACAAGTCATAGTTTAGTCGGAGAAATTACATGCTTTGTTTCATGTGTGGATGTTGGAGAATACCTTTATGCTTTATGCATTTAATCGTAAGCGATCATAGTATCAATACAATGGTAATTTTGGTATAGTTGGAAAGCTTCATTGATATTGGAAGAGAATAGAGTTGATTTTAATTCTTTATTTGAGTTGTATTTGGCCTAAATGTTGAATTGGAAGGTGGAAATTGTGCATATGAAAGAAAAATTGTATGTTTTAAAGGTGAAAGTGTGTGATCTTGGAAGTGTGTGTTTAAAGTTATGTGATTTCTAAAAAAATGAGGTGTGTGAATTTATGAATGGTGAATGTATGTTTTTAGAGGTATCATATGAGGTGGTTGAACAGTAAAATATTTAGTTTTGAATGTTAAGTGACCTGTGTGTGCTTTAAGAGGTAATTGTGTGATTTGGAAAAGTGAAAAGTGTATGTTTTAAAAGGTGATTTATGAATGTGGGTGCTAAGAGAGAAGTGTATGTTTGAAAGTTGAAGATGTATGGTTTTGAGAAGTGAAAGTGTTTGTGTCAAAGAATGATTGGTTTGCGAAAATAAGGAAAATAAAAGTAAAGCATTAATTCTCTTTCTCTCGAACCTTTTTCCCTTTCTATTCCCCCTTTCTCATGCCTCGAGTTACATGTTGAAAAATTATAAAGTGTATTTTTAAAAGTAAAGGTTCCAAAAAAAAAAAAGGAAAACAACAAATCCGGTGTTCAAGCCCGAAGAAAGGTACGTCTTTATTTTTAGTAAATTTCAATTATTTTATTATTAATCATTAAATGTGCTTTATAATCCCTATTTTCTCTTATTTATTTACATGAACTGCGAGGAATGGTACGGGTTAAGGGAACAAAAGGACAAGGAGCTAATGACGTCAGTCGCCTCTATCCAACCGTGTAGAGGTGCTACGGGCGGAACCACCGGGTCGTAGCCCCCGGTGACTGTGAGTATTTCTAAACTTAAAAAATCTTTAGGGACCCCTTGATGTGGTGTGCGTGAGCCATTCCTTTAGGTCCCTATAGTAACTTCAATTTAATTAAGATTACTTTTTATTTTTAGATCCCCAAACTTCTTTTACATACGCACAAAGTCCAAAGGGTTAGTAATAACAAAGATTTTCACCTATATAACAGTAGTGACATTTAAGGACAAAAAATTAAGGACCGGGTCTTAGAAAACTTAGACTTAGGATGCATGTACATTTTATGATAGAGACATATAACATAAAAAACTTAGTGACATTCATTTATTATTATTATTATTATTTTATTTTATTTTATTTTTACTTATTTATTTAACAAATTAAATTTAATTAACTAATAAAATTTCTTTTAAATAATAATTGATTTAGGATATATCAAAATCACACTTTCTAATACACACACTTAGAATTGTTTACTAGGATAACCGACTCTAGTTTTAGGTTAGGCCGGTGTTTATTTCCTTACTACATTGTGACGGGTTTTCTCGGTTTTCACTACATGTTGGTTGTAAAATTGTTTGTGTGTTTGTTTACTTACTTTTACTATTCTCTATGATGTGATTTGATTAACGATTAGATTACCCATAGGTTAGGAGCGATCTGGATTGTTAATATGATTTTCTGCAGGTGGACACATTTGTGTAGGGCAGTAAAGGGAGCTAATTAATTAATAATTATATATATGTACTACAGGTACTTCAGCTGCTTAGCCCCCAAATAAAAAGGATTGTGGCCAAGTGTGACTGGTGGATTTAATTCCAAATACAAATATATAACTGCTTGGGATGATTTTTTTTATTATAAACTGCTTAGGATAACCCTGCAGGTGGTCTAGAATTTCATTTTTTTTATGAAATGTAATGTAAATGTAAATGCGTTTGAAAAGTCAATAAATGTGAAAGTGATTTTTGAAAGTAGGATATCACACCTAATTTGGAATCTAAAGAAAGGAGAATATACCTTAAAGGATTATTCTCTTTTATTTGAAAAGTCAAATTAGGATGATTCAATATCCAAATAGAAAAGAAAATACCCCTCTTAGGGATGAGTTTCTTTTCATTTGGATGTCCAGAACCCGGCGGACCCGAGAAGCTTGTAGAAGAAGAAAATACAGAACAAGAAGATTTAAGAAAGAAGATGAAGAAATAAAGATTCAAGGAACAGTATATCCCAGTTCAAAAATCACTTGCGTCATTCTTAGAATTAGAACCCGGGTTTATTGTCAGTGGTGCCTGGCCACTTTACTTTTCTGCAAATTCTGGGTGTAATATGTACATTGGACATTGGATATTATAATTTTGGATAATTTAATTTGATTGTTTGTGCAGTAGCTTATTTTAGGGCCCTTGCATGTTGTGTTTTGTTTTAGTCTGGATTCGAATCAGAGAGATTTTTTTCATAAGGGTACGTTTAAAATTCTTCTACTTGTAATTTTAAATAAAAATTTTTAAGCTCACGTAGTAACTCTAACAATCTAAGAAGTAAGCTCGGTACCGCCGAAAGTCAGCATAAGCATATTAATACTTTCTCTTCCTTGTTAGGCACCTCCTCGCTTGCGAGTTCTGGCAGACCACTTGACCTATAAGGGTGCAGTTCTGTCAAGGGGAAGTTGTGCAATCTCTAGGAAAAAAATTTATTTTCTTAGCCTAATTTTAAAACTGCTTCATATTCATTTTATGCATTCGAGTCAATTAGCATGCATTGCATTAGATACAATGCATTGCATTAGATACAAATTAAAAAGAGTCTAAAATATTAATTGCATTTTTAGGCATAACTTACCCTACATAAGTTGAGGGGATAATTAGGAATTATTTTAGATGTCAGCCCTCAATTCCTTAAAATTTAAACAACGACCCTACCTATCTATCATAAGAGACTGGATACATGGTTTTAAAGAGCCTAGGTGGTTAGCTGGCTCCTCAATCCAGGCCAGGGTAAGTCCAGATTTGCACTTCATTAGTTAAGGTCGGGTCACTATTTTATAGTACCCAAATTAGATTTAGGTTCTGAGGCAGATTTTTTTTAGATCATAAGTCCTCGCCCTCCGGGAATATAATCCCAAATTTCTAATAAAATATCAATTTAAACATAAAATTTCTCTCTTAAAATGTAAAGCCTAACATAGGATAGACTGAGGTCGTCTCTGAGTTTCTCAGAATCCGGCTCCTCCTACTTTTCATCCTTTGACTCGCTAATAAATGTTCAACATCGAGCTTTCACCTTGAAAAATTTCTACTTCTATTCCTTGTCTTTTACTTTGTAGTCAAAGGGTATAAGATCACTACTTTAATCGAGAGTTTTCTTAGGAGCTTCTCTCCTAGAATGTAATTAACTATAGGGGCTTGCCTCTATAGGGATTTGAGAACCCCAGACTAAAATAAACCTTATTTTATTCATATAAAATAAGGGAAGAATCTTTGGGAACGTAGCCTTGCTGTGGGGATAAAAGGAGAGACACTAGTGGTAATAGTGCAATACCTGAAGTGTGGGACTTTAGGGAGTGGATGTAGGTCGTGTTTGATCGAACCACTATAAACATTTGTGTCTATTTTACTTCCGCTGCTTTTAAATTCTCTTATTTATTTTTCAATGGTTGAAAATTTTGTTTTATAACTTACTACAAAAAATCCATCTATCTCAAACATTTTTAAAAGATAAAAAAGAGGCAAATTTTTAAAGTACCAATTCACCCAACCACCCCCCTCTTGGTTAGCCTTTGGGACAAAAGCTTAGGTCTGACAACCTAACTCATATTCAATAAGTTTCAAGAGCTTTAAATTACCAAACATAGATTCATACGATGGGATGTTCTATCCCTATGAGATTATCGATCACTATAAAACTATTGTGCGTATCCAACGAGCCTCACATGCACTCATCTGCAAAGTTTATCCTACTACCCTCAAAGGTAATGCTCGAATGTGATTTTATTCACTTATACTTAGAATTATCCCCACATTTATTAATTTAGCAAAAGTATTTATCAAATAAATTTTTTTTTTTTGAAGGATGCAGAATTGCAATTAAAGATGAAAAGGAAAACTATTACAAACTATTATGTGATAGATAACCTATCACATTCCTCCTTTAAAAGAGAAAAAAAAGGAGGAACCTTATTGTTACTAAGATCTTCCCAAAGAAAATCTTCAAGTAGAGCAAAGTTAGCACAATAGTGTGCTAACTTATTACAATTTCTATTAGTAAAGTGAAAAAGAATGTTACCAAATCCATCCAAAAATGAAAGATCTTCATCCTCCTCTTTGTACAGCAGTCGAGCGTCTTTATTAAAAGATTTTTGTAGAAGTTTGATAATGTTGAAATTATCACCTTCTATAATAAGACCCTTTGCATCCAACATCCAATTGTAGATAAAATTCTTCAATGAACGAATGGCCATAAGTTCTAAATAGCCAATATCCCAATGTAAGCATTTGATTCCAAAACCAAGTAAGAATCTTCCTTTAGAATCTCTAAAAATGCCACCTATACCTCCATTGTAGTTATTAGTTAATGCTGCATCAAGATTTACCTTAATCCATTCTGGGGGAGGGGGATGCCAAAAAGAATTCAGCCTGGAAGGCTGGTTAGTATCCTAGTGATCCAAGAATAGATTTGAAGAAGCAATTGAAGCATAACTAATAGCATTTCCTGCAATAAAGTTCAAACTCCATTCATTCTTATCAAATAATTTGTTGTAAATCGAAGAATTGTTAAGGATTCTTCTCACATCTATTAAATTTTTCAAAATGAAGAAGAATCCCTTAAGGAATATTTTCAATGATTCTCTACCAAGGCTTAAAAAATTGTAGGAGTGGATCTTTAGTTGCTGAGAGGTGATTTCCTTGGAGGCCTCAATCTGGTTTCCTATTACTTGACACTTATGCTAAAAATAATTCATTCTTATGCTGATTAAAATAATCATGTAGTCATAAATATTACTAGATGAAGCCATCAATGCTCACAGAAAATAATTTGAGCAAACTTTTGTCCAACACAAGAATGCTCCTATAATGAATAATATATTCTCACAGCTAAATAAATAAGGGAAAAGTAAACTGCCTCCTAGACCCCCATTGCCCTGATATGATGTTTAATAACAAAAGGAATATACACCACTCAATACATTTTAAAAAATATATTGATGGCCTTTCAAGATGAAGAAAATGTTGAGTTACCTAATCATATGAAGCTGAATACAGGAAATCAGGATCAATACTGTCATTTCCATCATAATCGTGGGCACACCACTGAAGCTTGTAAGTAGCTCAAGGATGAAATTGAGAGGTTTATCCAATAATGCTACCTTGTACAATTTATTTAAAGTGTACCTGCTTGAGATTAAGCTAGTCTTAGTGGGGGGCAAAATTAATAACAGTAAACACAAGTGTTAAATAATCTTCAAATGGTTGGCGAGATTGAAACCATTGCAGAGGCCCTTTATTTCCTAATCAAATCTTATTTGCGGTAAATGACAAGCTGACACTAAAGAAATCCCATATCGACCATTTCACCTTATCAAGATTGACTTGTAATTAATGTGGGCATATATGATCTGTGTTACAAAGTAAAAAAAAAAAAAATTGGTGTACTACGAGAGCTCTATGGATTTCTTATTTCACTATACTTTTCTTAATATGTGTCCCACCAAAGAAAAAATTCAACCACCGTTGGACCGTTATATGATTTTGATTATTTAACCGTAAGAGTAGTGAGAGTTTGTTAGGGATGTTAGGTTCTATGAACTAGCCCAAAGCTAATTAAAAGAGAGGTGAATTGGTAAAGAAGAAACTTTAAAAAAAAAATCCAAACCAAAACCAATACCACAACATAGAAAACCAAATGCGAAAATTAAATTTGGAAGTAATAAAGAAAGAAAAGAACACACCAGATTTATAGTGGTTTGGTCAAGCCTTGACCTACGTCCACTCCTTGGAGGCACCCTCCAAGTATTGCACTAAACTAAGTGTCTCTCCTTTAGCCCCCATAGCTAGGAGAAGAAGCCCTTACAAAATCACTTCCACCTTCCCCGGTGCGGCGGAGTCGCTGGGTCCTTTGATACCAAAGAGATCTTCTTCTTTGGTGAATTTCTCTTGAGACAAACCTTGAATCCGACAGTATTGAGGTGCGAGCTTGCCGGAGCAACCGTGTGGAACCCCCTCCACACTCCTTTGAGTCCCCCCTCACAGGATCTTCTCCCTCTCTCAAACTCCACCCTTTCCTCATTCCCTTTCAAGCTCTCTCTTCAAGTTTTTCCCAAAAGAACAAAGCTATAATGGCTGCCAAAGACATTTACAAAGTGTCTTGTCATAGCTTAAATAGAAGAGCTAAAAATGAGCTCATTAATGCAAGTTGTCGACATTATCATCCAGGACGATACTAATATCGTCCTGTACGATCAGTGCAATTTAAGCCCAATCAGTCGGGACTATTTGAGACGATCAGAAGAAGTTTTTTCATATCATCTAGAAAGATAATATATTTTCCTGGACGATCAGAACAAATCGTGGAATATCGTCCTGAACATCGCCCTGAAAAATAGCTTTCTGATGTCTAATCATCCAGCGTATCGGCCTGGACAATTTTGCAATCTTCCAGGATGATTTGATCATGCAATCAAGTCATAATTGCTTTCCTTAAATTCCAGAGAAATTTTGGAAAAAATGACCTGGATCATTTTGAACGATATTTTATAGTCCTAGACGATCCACCTGGACGATGTAAAAAAATAAGTAATTCCTAAATAGATCTGGCGACAGATTCTTTCTATTTTGAGCCTATCGTCCTGGCCGATACAAAATCGTTCAGTAAGATATATTTTACATAATGACGGCAGCTTTAATGAGGATGCCCTAATTAGGGTTTCTTCTTTTGAACAGATCATCCAGGCCAATATAAATATCATCCCGGATGATGTTACCAAAAACAAAAATCTTTAGGGAACAATAAAAAATCTTCCAAGTTACAAAGCATCAGGAGCCACACCAAATATAATAGATACAAGAAAGGAAAAAGTGTACAAACTGACTCAGACCTAGTCCACCCAATCTTGAGCTGGTTCTAAATTGCAATATGATCGTGTGGACCTGAAATGTTAGAAGATAAGGTAGTCATAGAGAAATAAAAGTGTTTGTTATCATCAAAATCATAAACCTTAAAACAGATCAAAATTATTGGTGGTAAAATTAAAGTTAGCTTATAATATTATCTTTGGAAGACCCCTCTAGTTGATCTTTAGAATTCTTGCCTCTATTCCATACCTTAAACTAAAATTTTTCACCACTAATGGGATTGGTATGGTGCAAGGAGACCAACAAGTAGCACAATTCGGCTATGTTAGGCCGATACAACCGTGCCCTTTAGTCACTTTAAGCATTGAGGATTTTGATCTTTGGAATTATATCTCTCAACTGGCTTCTCTCGTGAAAGACCTTATTTATCTATCTATATCAGAATAACACCCCTTGAAAGATTGTATAGATTGTGTTACTTTTCCTAGCCAAAAAGAAGAAAAAATACATAGATTTCCTATGTATGAATTTAGATATTTTTTGTTAGAGTCAAGCTGATATGCCCGCAGTTGACCCCAAAGTAATCGTACACTACCTCAAAATAAACCCGATGTGAAAGCTTGTAATCTAGATGAAATAAAATTATGCATTAGATTGCTAGCAAGCAAACATTAGATATGCCCGCGTTTGAATTTGACTTTTAATAGGACATAATGGAGAAAAAGGATTCATGTAGCCGACCCCACATAGTGGGATAAAGGCTTGATGTTGTTGTTGTTGTATTGCTAGCAAGCAAACGAGCATGAGTGTGATAAACTCCTAGAAGATGGACTTATATGGGAAGTGTACTATCTCATCCAGCTAGTGAATGTCATCATGGTGTGAAAGGGTAATGGATCTTGGTGAATGTGCATAGACTTTATAAATCTCAATAAAAGTTGCCCAAATGATAGTTTTCTACTTCCTCATAATGACCAATTAATCATAGGAATTAATTTAAGTAAGTTTTTTTAATATCATACTATATGAACGTATTAATATAATATGAATAACTCATAATAAAAAAATAAAACTACCAACTTAAATTTGATTGGCAATTAGAGGTTCTATTTTAACCAGCTTTCTAGAATGATATGGATCGTACAATATGATTAGGTTTATAATATTAATTATATTGTTAGCTATTATTAATGATTTTATGAAAATTATATTACACAATGCGATCAGGATCAAACGATATGAATAGTTAAAAAAAAATTAAAATTCATTTTCTTACTCCCTAATGTGTGTGTACACTGTCATCAAATCAACAAACACCCTTACATGGCATTTACTCAAGAAATATAAAATTAAAGAAATTAAAATTCAGACTCTTTCAAATCATATCTTATTCTACCCAATCTTGAGCCTTAAAATTTCTTAAGCGATGTATAATATATTAATTAGTTCATAAATAGCATATTATATAGAATGATCAGGTTCAAGCAATACGATTAGTTTAAAAAATATTTTAAACTTCATTTTCTCATTCCCAAGTGTGTATTTGCACGATCGACAACTCAACATACACCCTTACATGGCATTGACTCAAGAAAATAAATTAAGGAAATAAAAAATACAAACTCTTTTAGAACATATTATATTCTACCCAATCTTGAGCCCTAAATATTCTTGAGCAGTGTATGATGTACCTGAAATTATTACTATAAACAAAAAGTAGATCTACAATATAAATGCTTGGAGAAATATGAAGTTATAATAATATTTATTATTATCAAAATCATAAGCTTAAAATCCTGGAATTGTAACAATTTCCTTTTTTTATGATGACAAACATTTTTTATCAATACCCAAGTTTTTATATTTTCCAAGCTCTTTCCTGACTAAGTGAAAAATATTTTAAAATTGGGGGAATATAACACAGTTTTTTATTTGCAATATACAATAGAAAAGCCAATCATGAACATAACTGAAAAAAAAAAATAAAAGCTTAACAAACAAAATATATATATATATATATATTATAATATATATAAGTATATAATATATATATATATATATATATATATATATATATACACACACACAGCAGAACAACACATAATGCGAGTTTCCTTGAATCTATGGTAGGTATATTCATCCTCAATTATTTGGAACCGGTTGTCAATAGGATGATGAGATGAACTAGCTTGGAGTAGTTGACGGGCTCACTTGTAATCAGCCATAGGAATCTTTAGAAAGGGATTTTAGAAACTATAATATGAGAATGAAGTTGTGTTAAGAAAACCTTATAATTCATTCCCTTATATAATATTTTTAGTTAACAATATAGTATGATCGAGGTTTGTATAGGATGATTAGAGGAACTCAATTCGTCTGGATGATCTATTAGAAAAGGTGGTCAAATCATACAGTATGATTAGTATCATACTGATAATCTTCATTAAAATGTTCATCTCAAAGAGTCGTCGATATGACCTTTGGCTAAAAGGTTCATAAAGTACGAACAATTGCTCGTACAATATGATGTCATTTTGGAAATAATACCAGTCGAATAACTTCATTCAATGGTTACTGACATGTGTATCATACAATATGATCATCAATTATTGGTAAGATCAAAATTGTTGATTTTGCAAATGGTGTGAATGTGCAGTGTTGTGTATATCATACAATTCGATTGACGGTCATATAATATAATGTGAGTAAAATTTTTAAGTTTTAGATTTTTTTTTTCTAAATGTGGTTTTATGTGTGTGATGATTAAGGACTACCTACTATCTTGAAGTGAATAGGAATATAAAAAGAAAGAAATAACTAACAAACAAGAATTACAAAATATAATCATATGTAAACGCACACAAAGATAACAAATTAGAAATGATTAATAAATTCACTTTCACCATGGATCAAGCATGAATATCAGTAACACCTAGTCTAGTTCTCAAGGAGCTAAAGATGCCATAGTTTAAGGGTTTTGCTAAAATGTCTGTCAATTGATCGTTATTAACTACATTAAGTAGTTCTATAACTCCTTTAGCTACATGATCTCTAATGAAATAGTGCATAAGGTCTATATGCTTAGTGTAGGAGCGTTGAATTGGATTTTTGAAAATGTAAATGGCACTAGTGTTTCACACAAGATAAGAATGGTGCCTATAACTAATATAACATCTAAGATTTGTTGCTTCAGTCATAATACTTGGGAAATAAAGCTTCCTACAACTATATATTCCACCATAGTAATGGATAGGGATACCAAATTATGCTTCCTATTGGACCAATAAACTAATGACTGCCCTATAAATTGCGTTAAGTTCTTGAGGTTCATTATCTATTTATCCTAGAACTAGCAAAGTCTAAGTTTGAATATCCTATGATTTCAAAAGAAGAGCTATATCTAGGATACCACATACTATGTTTTGGGTGCCTAAAAGGTATCTAAGAATTCTCTTAATTGCATTCATATGGGCTTCCTTTGGATTAGCTTGAAATCTAGCAAAAATACATACACTAAATATTATATCAGGTATGCTAGCATTCAAATACAAAAGTGATATTATAATCCCCCTATACTTATTCTGATCTTTAAATATTTTATTTATATCCTTATATAATTGAATGGTAGAGCTCTGGGGTGTATTTATAGCCTTAGTACCCTCCATCTCATATTTGTTTAAAATGTTTTTGATGTGTTCACTTTGACTAAGGAATGTTCCATCTTCTCCTTATTTTACACTAAATCAATGGAAATATGTAAGCTCTCACATCATACTCATCTCAAATTCCTTACTCATTATTTTTCAAAACTCATCATAAAGATTATTATTTGTAAATCTAAATAATATATCATCCATATAAATTTGAACAATGAGTAAATTGTCTCCTAATTTTTTTAAAAATAGGGTGGTATTTACACTAACCTTAACAAAAGATCTATCTAAGAGAAATGTGCTAAGCCTCTCATACTAAGCTGTAGGTGCTTGCTTCAATCCACATAATACCTTTTTTAATTTATAAACCTGATTAGGAAAATTTGAAAACATCTTCCTTTATAACCCAGCTCAGAAAGGAACTCTTTAATTACATCCATTTGATATAGCTTGAAACCTATAAAGCAAACAAAGACTAATAGCACTCTAATGGCTTCTAACTTAGATATAAGGGAAAAAGTTTCTTCAAAATTAATACAATCAATCTATTGTAACCCTTAGCTACTAATCTATCCTTATTCCTAATCATAATTTCATAGTCGTTCATCTTATTCTTGAACACCCACTTTGTTTCTAAAACACTCGTGTCCTTAGGTTTACTAACCAATTCACAAACATCATTCCAAATAAATTGATTCAATTCTTCTTGCATAGTTAGGATCAAGAATTCATCTGATAATACTTGATATATATTAGTAGGTTCTTCCATAGAGTTGAATGTTGAATAACTAACCTCCTTTTTTAAGTCCATATGTAGTCCTAACTTCTATAAATTGATCTCCTAAGATGAGTTCTCTAGGATGACTAGATAAATATCTCCAATCTCTTGGTAATGGCTCTTGAGGTTCTACTATATCTCCTAGGTCAATGGATTCCACTCCTTGGGTAACCTCTACCACTTCTTCTCCTTCTAACCTAGGCTCCATAGTTTTATTAGAATCATCAAATACAATATGGGTGAACACCTCTACTACTAAGATTTTCTTATTAAAGATCATATAAGCTTTACCTACAATGTAGTTTCATAAAAATATTCTATTAGATTTTGGATCAATTTTTTCTAGATAAGATTTGCCATTGATAAGAATAAAACAACTATACCCAAAGATGTGCAAATGAGAGAGATTGGGTTCCTTACACTTATATAGCTTATAGGGTGTGTTATTTAGTTTGGATCTAAAATTAACTATATTTGACACATAATAAGTAGTTTTCACTACTTTTTCCCAAAAAAAACATAAGAGTGAGTATTCAACTAATATAGCTCTAACAACCTTACTAAGGTTATATTCTTCCTTTTAGTTATCGCATTCAGTTGAGTGGTCCAAGGGGCAGAAAAATTATGCTCTATTCCTAATCCATTACAAAAATATTCAAACTTAACATTTTCAAATTCTCTATAATGATTGTTATAGATAATTAAAATTTCACATCCTAATTTTCTCTGAATCCAAGTAGAGAAAGTTCTAAATTACTCAAATGATTCACTTTTAGAATGTAAGATTCTAACCCATGCAAATCTAGAATAATCATCAACAATCACATATTCATAAGTTTTCCCTCCTAAGTTGATTGTACTAACGGGTCCAAATAAATTAATATAAAGGATTTCTAGTGGCCTAGATATGGTGATGTCCTTCATGAATTATAATGATGATTTGACTTATTTTCTTAGTTGTAGGCATTAAAAAGATTGCCCTTAGAGAAATCTGACTTAGGTATACCTCTAAAAAGGTCTTTTTGGGTGATCTTCATAAGTGTATTCATGCTTGCATGACATAGTCACATATGTCATAATCAGAATTTAACAATAATAGTTTCTAAATATTCATCACTGTTTAAATGGCATATAAATATTATTAATCATTTTCCTTCTAAAACAAGTTTACCATTTATACTAATTAAATATTTAGTAAGCAAAATTTTGATATCAAATCAATTATCACATAACTGGCTAATACTAAGCATATTGTGTTTCAATCCATCTAGTAGCAAAACATTCTCAATGATAAAATTTTTAGAATTTCAAATCATACCTAAGTCCACCACATTCTTTGTGGTGTTATCTCTAGTGTAACCTTACCTCCTACCTTGGCCTCCAATGTGATGAATTACTTTAAATGTCCAGTCATATATCTTGAGCATCTACTATTTAGGTACCATATACTCTCACTGGGCCTTTTGTGAGAGCAACCTGATAATATCAGTCAATGATTAGTTTTGAGAATACCAGTGAGTTTGGATTCCAACTTATGCTTTAATGAAAGAATTGCATGCATTATAAGCTGTGATGAAAATAATTTTGGCTTACACATTAGATGTGTTCTAAGATGTATGGTGCAAGTGCGAGCCATGTGTCCTAACATGCCATAAGAGTAGCACATATCACTTGGGAATGAGTATACCAATTTATCTGGGGTGTTGTGCCTCTTCCTAGGGGTATGATATGATCCATGCTATATTTTGGAGAGTGGTTTTGTATGAATAGGACCATGAGTGTTTTATTTTAGTGCGTTGATTTCTTTTATAAATATTCATTTGCACTTCTTTCAATACCTATTTAAACTTCTAATTCATGCTCTTTACTATCCAATTATAATGCAAGTGTCTTTAACTCCTTAAATGCTTTTTTTTTCTAAATCAATATGGTCAGATTTCAATGATTCATGTGCTTGAGTTAAATCAAGATGCTTCTTGTTTAATGCATCAAATTCATCAAGTAAAGAGAGGTGCTTCATATCTAAAGTAACGTATTCAACCCT
The DNA here is from genome assembly GCF_001605985.2 of Dendrobium catenatum. NCBI lineage: Eukaryota > Viridiplantae > Streptophyta > Magnoliopsida > Asparagales > Orchidaceae > Dendrobium > Dendrobium catenatum. The sequence goes on from NW_021378092.1 coordinate 136,848, forward strand.
AAGAATATCATGTTTTTTTTTTTTTTTTGTAAATAAGAAAACATAGAGTTTAAACTAGCATATAGCTTCTTTAGTTTCCTATGTAAGTCATACATTTTTTTAAGAAATAATAAATAGTTCATTATAGGATAGTTTGCATACCTCATCTTAATCAGAAAGATTAAGAATATCATGAACCATATGACACAAGTTTGTTACCTCCTCTTCTACTTCATATTCTGATGATTCTTAGGTTGAGTTAGCCCAAAACTGCTTTTGTGTTTGATGCTTCCCCTTTTGAAATTGGCCTTCTCTTCATTTTTCTCATTTGTAAGGCGAGTTTTCATATTATAATAGTATGTTCTCAAGTACCCTGTTTTTTTGGCATTCAAAGAAAATAATATCATATGAGGCTTTGAAATTTCTTTTGATTTACCTTTGCTCCACTCTGCTGATGAAACATTTTCTTTTGCTTCAAAAAGCTTTTAAATTATCAATTCATCAGTGCTATATCACTATCTTCCTCAACTATAAAGGTGTTATTTTTAGATTCATTAGCATTTAGTGCCACTACTTTATACTTCCTACTATCACCTGCATTAATCAAACTTTGACTCATGCTTTCCTTTTAGGGTTTAGTGCCACTAATAATAGTTAGTTTAACATCATAACTACTAGGTTGGAAACACATAATTTTGTTGACCTTTTTAGAATTTTATAGTTCTCTACCTAGAGTATTCAGGGATGTCACTATTCTGATATACTCTCATTAGATTTCATGCGAAAAAGTTCATAATCATATAACAAAATATTTAAACTAGACTATTTAACATCAATAGTACCCTTATAGGTGATGCATAACCTATCCCAAATTTTTTATAGAGACTATCATATAGTCTTCAAATTTTAATGTAAAGAAAAAATAGTTTAAACGTTTTACATTCAATTGAGCCAAGTCTTTATCCTCAATGCTCCATTCAGTGAAAGGTATATCAATTTTTACCCCATTAATAATACGTGATAGTAAACAATAAGTAGTTTGTATCAAAGACCTCATGTGAAAATCAATTGATTGTAGAAAAGTAGACATGCAAATTATTCATAAATCAAATATAATATTGTCAAAAAGTGGCAAACAATTTATTGAATAACTATCTGTGGTGTTTCTAATTCCAAAATCTATCATGGATAATTTTTCTCATAAAGCCTTTTGAGACTCGCTCAAATACCAATTGAAAGTTAAAGGGAGGGTGTTAAACCTCATTGAATTGCCTAATACACACCAAGAGGGGGGTGAATAGGTGTTTTCTTAAAAAAAAATTATTTAAAAAGACTTTTTGGAAACAAAATTACAAAATTCAAATATCAAAATTAAACTTGATATCTAACAATACAAAGGCTAGTCATTGTACAAACTTTTTGTGTTTTGATTTAGTAAAAACCACAAGACATAAAAATTAAATTTTTTAATTTTTCCCACAAAATAAGTCCAAACCAATCATAACATTCATAAAAAAGATTTGAAAGAAAATAAATTGTAGGAAATATAAATTGGGGAAATTTAAATGTGTAAAAAAAACAGAACAAACACCCTAAATTTCAGAGTGGTTCTATCAAATATTAACCTACGTCTACTACCCAGAGTCCTCCTCTCTTAGTAATACGATAAAACATAAGTGTCACTCTTTTAGCCTTAGCACCAAGGCAAAGAAGCCCTTATAAAAATCACTTCCACAAACTCGGTGTGACAGAGAATTAGAAGCCCTTTTTAGCCTCCTAGTGAAGGCAGCAAACTTAGAAGCATTTTCACCCCCTTAGTGAAGGCATAGTACTTTACAATCCATTTTCACCCTCTTGGTGAAGTAAGAGAACCTTATAATTCTTTTTTACCCTCTTAGGAAAGGCATGGAACTGAATGATCTTTAGCCTTGAAGTCTTTCTCCCTAGAGTAACCCTAAGAAATCAATAAAGCTACTAGAGGAATTAATGTGCATGCGTACTTTGAGCAACCTTATGGATTCCCTTTACACTCCTCCCTCTCACACAACCTCATCTTCTCTTTCTCCAATAACCTAAGACCTCGCACAAAGCTCCCCTAGAACCCCTTCAACAACAAAAAGAATATTACGAATCATAAATGAGAGATTTTATACAAGACTTCAAAAAATGCTTAAATTTTAATTTTATTACTTTTGATCATATAATATGGTTAGTTTAAGAACTAGAGTTCATCCAGTATAATGAAATAGTCATAGAACAAACTATTCAAGTTTTGTATACTAATCATGCAGTACGATCTATAGATCATACAATATGATTTGCTTAATTTTCTTACGATTGTACAATATGATCTTGATATCATGCGGTATGATTAGTTCAAAAACTAAGGTTTTATTTAGGAATATCTCCAGGAATATCAGATTTCATCTTTGACTATTGTACAAAATGATCAACATCATATAGTATGATATGCCTTATTAATTAAGCCTTGATTTAATTGAGTAATTATAGGGATTAATTTAAGTAAGTCTTTAAATATCATAATATATGAAGGTGTCTGTACGCTACAAACAGTACATAATAAATAATTAAAAATACTTATTTAAATTTGATTTGTAGTGAGGGTTTCTATTTTAACCAAATTATTTAGTATGATATGGATCACATTATATGATTATATTGAAAACCTTAATTATAATATTTTCCATTATTAATGATTTTATCGTTAACTTATCATACAGTACAATTGGGATCATAGGACTTGACTAGTTTAAAAAAGAATTTAAAATTCATCTCTCCCTAATGTGCATGTGCATGATTGCCTAATCAGTATACAACCTTACATGGCATTGACTCAATAAAGATAAAATTAAAGAAATAAAAAATAGACACTTTTAGAATATATCCTACTCTATCCAATCTTGAGCCTTAAAAATTCTTAAGTGGTGTATGATGTACCTCAAATTATTAGTATACATAGAAAATAGATCTATAATATAAATTCCTAGAGAATTATGAAGTTAATCAATAATGTTTGTCTCATTAAAATCACAAGCTCAAGATCCCATATTGTATCACAAACTTTGTAACAGAGTTTCATTTTTGGAAGAATTAAATTGTCACTAGAGTTATAATAATTAATTGTGAATTAGATAAGATTGGGAAGAACATGGTGCATTATTTTGCATATATAATTAAGTATATGTGTGAATTTTTTAGATTGATGTGTATAAATGAAAAGTTAAAATGAATCTACCAAAATAAAATATACCAAATAAGTAACATAGTGTAGCTCTCGTATTGTCAGATATTATTATGTAGCTTGCTAGCGTTATAAGTAATAAGACATACACCAAGCAAGACAGTTAGGAACAAGAAAGAAGAAAACATAAGTAGTTATAGTCATTTCTTTAATTGAAGCCCCAAATGTTCAAAAGTGTTGTAGAACACAGCTTATAGATTTACTACTCATGATAGAGAAGATCTTCAACATTATATAATGCCTCTAGAACTAAAAGGTGTCATTAACTACTTTTTGTTTGAAGGTGAAGCAAAAATATAATTTGTAGGAGAACATAGAGAAAGTTCATGATGAAACTAATGCTAAGATCACTTGGGATAAATTTGCTAATATTTTTTAGAAAAGGTATGTACCTCTATCAACCCAAAGATAGACCTAGAAGCTTCATTAGACTGGAATATAAAAGTAATACAATAATGCAGTACTAGAATAGGGATGCAAGATAATAATGCAATATGAATATGAGTTTATTGCACTAGCTAAGAATGCTCTTCATTTAATCCCTGGTACTAAAGAAAGTGTTACAAACTTCTGTAAGGATTTAATAGAATGTAGACATCAATTAGTACTTCTACAAAATCAGGAGTTTTTTTGAGTTATTGGAAAGGGCCAGACTGATATAGATTGATTTTATAGTACTTACAACTAGGTATAATGTGAGCTCTATGTATTATGTGAACATGTGGAGGACTAGAGATGAATAAAAAAGGGATAGGGAAAGGGTTAGCATGAAGATAATTAGATCTAGTGATCCAAGGAGGGAATCAATAAAACCTACCAACAACTAAAGTGAATGTATCCATTTTAAAAGAAGACATTAGTTAAGTGCTACCTATTAACAAGATGATGTTTTTAGTGTACATAACAAGGGCATAAAGTAGTCAATTTTCCATAGAGAAAATTTAGAGGGAGAATTGATTTTGGAGCAAGATATTATACGAAGGCTATAGGAAAGAGGACTGGAGGATCGTTAACATATAGCAAAAATTTGACAAGTAGAGCTGTTAGTGGAAGTTAGAGGTAGTATATTCCACCATGATTGATAATACCTACTCTGGTGATGTTGTATGTCTATAATTTATAGTATCAAGAAAATCAAAAATAACTTGAGAGTTCCACTGGTAAGAAATATCTCTTTTAATGATAGAGTAACACGTAATTTTATTCTATACTAATGATGTGTGATTGGTTGAATTGCATAATTGTATGATAAAAATCACTTTTTAGTTTAATTTGGACTCTCAAGGTGTCTGTACGCTACAAACAGTATATAATAAATAATTAAAAATACTTATTTAAGTTTGATTCGTAGCGAGGGTTTCTATTTTAACCAAATTATTTAGTATAATATGGATCACATTATATGATTATATTGAAAACCTTAATTATAGTATTTTTCATTATTAATGATTTTATCATTAACTTATCATACAGTACAATTGGGATCGTACGACTTGACTAGTTTAAAAAAGAATTTAAAATTCCTCTCTCCGTAATGTGCATGTGCATGATTGCCTAATCAGTATACACCCTTATATGGCATTGACTCAATAAAGATAAAATTAAAGAAACAAAAAATAGACACTTTTAGAATATATCCTACTCTATCCAATCTTGAGCCTTAAAAATTCTTAAGTGGTGTATAATGTACCTCAAATTATTAGTATACATAAAAAATAGATCTATAATATAAATTCCTGAAGAATTATGAAGTTAATCAATAATATTTGTCTCATTAAAATCACAAGCTCAAGATCCCATATTATATCACAAACTTTGTAACAGAGTTTGATTTTTGGAAGAATTGAATTGTCACTAGAGTTATAATAATTAATTGTGAATTAGATAAGATTGGGAAGAACATGGTGCATTATTTTGCATATATAATTAAGTATATGTGTGAATTTTTTAGATTGATGTGTATAAATGAAAAGTTAAAATGAATCTACCAAAATAAAATATACCAAATAAGTAACATAGTGTAGCTCTCGTATTGTCAGATATTATTTTCTACCTTGCTAGTGTTATAAGTAATAAGAGATACACCAAGCAAGACAGTTAGGAGCAAGAAAGAAGAAAACATAAGTAGTTATAGTCATTTTTTTTAATTGAAGCCCCAAATGTTCAAAAGTGTTTTAGAACACAGCTTATAGATTTACTACCCATGATAGAGAAGATCTTCAACATTATATAATGCCTCTAGAACTAAAAGGTGTCATTAACTATTTTTCGTTTGAAGGTGAAGCAAAAATGTAATTTGTAGGAGAACATAGAGAAAGTTCATGATAAAACTAATGCTAAGATCACTTGGGATAAATTTGCTGCTATTTTTAGAATAAGGTATGTACCTCTATCAACCCAAAGATAGACCTAGAAGCCTTCATTAGACTGGAATATAAAAGTAATACAATAATGCAGTACTAGAATAGGGATGCAAGATAATAATGCAATATGAATATGAGTTTATTGCACTAGCTAAGAATGCTCTTCATTTAATCCCTGGTACTAAAGAAAAGTGTTACAAATTTCTGTAAGGATTTAATAGAATGTAGACATCATTAGTACTTCTATAAAATCAGGAGTTTTTTTGAGTTATTGGAAAGGGTTAGACTGATATAGGTTGATTTTATAGTACTTACATCTAGGTATGATGTGAGCTCTATGTATTATGTGAACATGTGGAGGACTAGAGATGAATAAAAAAGGGATAGGGAAAGGGTTAGCATGAAGATAATTAGATCTAGTGATCCAAGGAGGGAATCAATAAAACCTACCAACAACTAAAGTGAATGTATCCATTTTAAAAGAAGACATTAGTTAAGTGCTACCTATTAACAAGATGATGTTTTCAGTGTACATAACAAGGGCATAAAGTAGTCAATTTTCCATAGAGAGAATTTAGAGGAAGAATTGATTTTGGAGCAAGATATTATACGAAGGCTATAGGAAAGAGGACTGGAGGATCGATAACATATAGCAAAAATTTGACAAGTAGAGCTGTTAGTGGAAGTTAGAGGTAGTATATTCCACCATGATTGATAATACCTACTCTGGTGATGTTGTATGTCTATAATTTATAGTATCAAGAAAATCAAAAATAACTTGAGAGTTCCACTGGTAAGAAATATCTCTTTTAATGATAGAGTAACACGTAATTTTATTCTATACTAATTGACGTGTGATTGGTTGAATTGCATAATTGTATGATAAAAATCACTTTTTAGTTTAATTTGGACTCTCAAATAAGATTTTGATCTAGTTTTAATTTGAATTGAGTTTTTGTCTTAATTATTTATATTAGAATAAAATTATTTTATATCTATTTTATTTTCCAAATCTTTAAGAAAAATATTGGAGATGATATTTTTCAAAGGTTGGTAGATTCTACAACTTGATAGTTATGAAATAATTTTAAAATAAAAGTTGAATTTCTATCTAATTTTAAGTATTACAGAGCTATGCATATGAGCACTGCAATAGTGGGCTTGAGAATAAAGTGGTGCTAGAAATTACTGCTGCAGCATTGAAGGATATGTTTTATAGTAATTCTAGATTTAACATGTAGTGTAGTGATGTTGGGTCCCTTGGGTGTCTTAGCACCACTCACTGAAATGAGTTTTTAAAGATATTAAAAATTCCATTTACTATGTTTCCTTAATCCCTCACCTCATTCAATCATGGCTTTCCATGGAAGGAAAGAAGAGAAGGAGAAGGGAATGAGGAGAGAGGAAAGAGATGGAATGGTTTTTAGCCAATGATTGGCTTCACTAGTTTTACCAAAATTGCTTAGATCATTATAGGTGGCTTCTTTCAATTTCTATTTTTAAATATTTTGATTTCGATCATTTGATTTATTCCAAAATAAATTTTATTACATTTTCTCCGGATTTAGTGAACTTCTGGCGTATAACTTTTTATATATCAAATTACTATTTATTCTGGAGAATTTGACTAGTTTATTTTATAATTTCACTAGGTAGATTGTAACTATTGCATTTTATATGATTTTTTTTACTAGAAATCTTGAAAGTTTAGTACAAGTATATTGCTAATATAAGCATTGTGAATGAATATAGGTATGTGATTGGGTAATAACTAGTTGTTATTATTTATGAAATAATATATATGAAATACATATAAAGGTTGGTTATTTACTAATGATGGATGACAACTAACTGCGTGTTAGTTATGAAAGTATACTAGGTTATCATTTCATTCTATTAAGGATATCACTTGGAGTAGATCATTAGAAATTTACACATGGATTTATTTGGACCTATTAATACAATCAGTCTAGGTAGTATGATCTTTTGATTTATGATAGATGACTACTTTATATTTATATGGGTTAGATTACTAGTACATAAGAGTGAGTCATTTGATGAGTTTAAATTTTTCTCCACTTGGATTTAAAGGAAGTTAGGATGTTTTCTAAATAAGTCATAACGATCATGGTGAAGAATTTAAAAATAAAAAAAAGAGCTATTCTATATAGAATCTAGGTATGATCATAATTTTTTTTTGCCTTAGGACACCACAACATAATGACATAGTTGAAAGGAAGAATAAAATACTAGTTGAGGTAACTAGAGAAATGTTAGTAGAATATACTCCGCCTAGATTTTTTTTTTTGGTAGAAGTGGTGAATACTACTTAATTTGTGTTGAATAGGGTAAACGTTAGGTCTAAGCTTTATAAAAAAAATCATATATACTACTTAAGGTCATGACATCAAACTTATTCTATCTACATGTTTTTTGGTTATAAATATTTTGTACTTTTGAATGAAAAATCACATATAGGGATGTTTGATTCTAAGGAAGACATCGAGAAGTGTACAAGGGCCACTACACGACCCATGTGTAGTGTTAAATAGGTAAGGTTTCCCATATCATCGATGGATATAGGCAAAGAAGCTAGTCCATGAAACTAGAATTAGGATAGGATCTTGGAATGTAGGTTTCCTAACAGGAAAATTGATAGAATTAGTAAATATTATGGTTCATAGGCATAGAAATATTCTATGCATTTAGGAAACTAAATAGGTTGAAGAGAAAGCTAAGTAGATTGATATGTTAGGATTTAATCTTTTATATTCTAGTAAGAGTCAAACTAGAAATGGTGTAGGTGTGATTATATAAGTGTTTGAAGGGTAATGTTATAAAAATTGATAGAATTAGATATATATTTATAGCTTTGAAGATTATTGAGATTATTAATATTATAAGTTCATATGCTCCTCAAAGTAGGTTTAGATATATGTTCAAAATTAAAATTTTATAATGATTTAAAAGAATTAATACAAAAGATATTTCTCAAAGAAAGAGTTTTTATTTGAGGAAATTCAAATGGACTTGTTGGTAGAGATGTAGATGATTTTAGAAGCATACATGATAGCTATAGATTTGGAGCAACAAATGAAGTTAATAAGACCAAATTAGATTTTACTTTAGCTTATAATTTTATAATTGTTAATAACTTTTTTAAAAAAAATAGATAAGTATCTCATCTCCTATAAACAGAGATATAGTAAAATTTAAATTGATTATTTTCTTATAAAAATTAGATCAATTAGATTGCAAAGATTGTTAAGTTATTCTATGTGAAAGATTATGTACACATCATTGCTTCTTAATTTTGGACTTTACGATGAATGGGAAGATTATGAAAAATAAAGTAAAACATGTTCTATGATTAGATGGGGGTATTTAAAGAAAATAAAAAAAAAAAATTGAATGTAAAATTTGAGATCTAAAAATTTTTATTGTGCATGAGGAAGCTAATGTTATGTGGGAAAATTTTGTTAAGGATATTAAGAATATTGTAAAGGATGTGTTTTGAGTATAAAAAAGAAAAGCACCAAATAATAAAAATAGTTTGTGGTGGAGTCAAAATATGCAGAAAAAGATAAAAAAATTAGAAGATTTGGTATAAAAAATAATTCAGATGTAAAAACTATGACAGTAAGAAAAAATATAAATAGGCCCATAAGGAATCTAAGAAACTAATATATGATGCAAAATTTTTAGCTTTTAATGATTTATATAATTAAATAGATACTAAGGAGGGCAAGAGATATATGTAGAAGTTAGCCAAACTAAGAGATAAGAGTAGTAAAGATTTAGTTCAATTGAAGTGCATTAAGGATATAAAATAAAAAGTGTTTTTTATTATAAAATGATATTTAACAAAGGTGGATAAGATATTTTGCTAAGCTTTTCAATGAAGATTGTGAGAATTTGATTGAATTTAGGAACCTTAGTACTCATGAAAATAGAGATATTTATTTTTATCAGATTATTAAGAAAATTGAAGTTAGAGAGGCTTTAAAGAAAATGAAGTGTGAAAAAGCTCTTGGACATAATCATATTCCAATGGAGGTATGAAAATTCTTAGGAAATGAAGGAATTTCTTTGCTTATTAAACTTTTTAATATTATTTTGAAAAATAAAAAGATGTTAGATGAGGGGAGAATGAGTGTGTTGATTTGTATTTTTAAGAATAAAGGTGATGCACAAGATTGTGTGAATTAAAGGAGAATTAAGTTAATGTGTCGGAATTTTGTTGGAGTACATCAAGGATACCCTTAAGCCCTTATCTTCTTTCTTTAATCATGGATGTCCTTACTGGACATTTGCAAGAGTATGTACCCTAATGTATGTTTTTTACTGATGATATTCTTCTTGTTGATAAGACTAGAGAGGGAGTTGAAGCTAAACTTGAAATATGAATATCAACCTCACAGTCTAAAGGTTTTCATTTGAGTATATCTAATACCAAATACATAAAGTGTAATTTTAGCAGAAACAAATCTAGTGGGGGGATTGTAACTTTAGCTGATCAAGTCATTAATAAGAGTTCACATTTTAGATATATTGGGTCTATTATCCAGAGTAATGGTGAAATAGATGGGGATATTATTAGTAGAATTCAAGTTGGATTGTTGAAGTAGAGGCATATGGCTTGTTGTGTGATAGAAAAGTACCCCTCAAACCTAAGGAAAAAAATCTATAAGATGGTGGTGAGACCTGCAATGTTTTATGGTGCAAAATGTTGGCCATTAAAAAGGAAACATTAAGTTAAGTGTTGCAGAAATCATGACGCTTGGGTGGATGGTGGTTTTACTCTTAGAGACAGGATACGAAACGAGCATATATATGAAAATGTTGGGATTGCTATAATGGTTGATAAGATTAGAGAGAGTGAACTTAGATGGTTTGGTCACATAAAATGGCATCCTTCTGATGACCAAGTTAGGAGAGTAGATGTATTAGATTTGACTTTTATTAAGAAAGGTGAAGTTAGACCTAAGAATACTTGTTTAGAAAATATTAGAAATGACCTTTCTTTATTAGATTTAAATAAAAATTTGACTCTTAACATGGCACAATGGAGAAAAGGATTCATGTAGCCTATCCCACATAGTGGGATAAAGACTTGATATTGTTGTTGTCATCATTGTAGGTGTTGCATCATGCATGGAAGAAATTTTTACATGTGGAGTCTGGACTCCAATCAGCTAAAGATGCTTGCACTTATTTTGCTCTCTCTTATACACAATATGTGTATGAGATGCATATAAGAGGGAGAAAGTCCACATGTATTCAATTCATGGACTCAAAACGAAATCTATGTCCAGACTTCACACATAATAATTTCTCCATGTGTGGACATCAAGTATTGATTGATGCTCTTAGGTTTTTTATTTTTGGGAAAGTTTTAGGCTCTTATGTGAGAAGGAAGATAACATTGTATTAGATATAAGTAGTTATTTGAAAAAAAAAATTTTTTTTTGATGTGTTTTCTAGTAGAAATGAACTAATCAAAAATTAATGCATTTTGCCTGTGTCAGGAGAGAATAGCTGATTAATGTAAAAGGAGATTTTAAATAGGGGTGGAAAAATTGACATTTGGGTCAGGTTTAAGTGGAACCTAGAATTGATCCGGATCCAAATGGGTTGAACCGAGCCCGACTCTTTATTACAAACGGGTCAAAAACTCAGACCCGGTCCTAACCCACTTGTTTACCAGATTGACCTGAACCGACCCAATATATTTTGGATCGAATTTACTGATCGTGTAAAATATTAACATCCCTAAATTAAATAATATAATTAAATAACGAAATAGCCGTCGCTAATAAGCTAAGACCCTAAAATTATACGTCGTTCCGTCCATCTGATCCTTGTGTTATGGCATATTCCGTCTCTTATTCAAAAGGGGAAAAAAACTTCATTGCTTTTAGCAGTGCTATTCGACGCTCCCCCACTACTGCACCATATAGTTTAAGAATTTATTAGATATTAAATAAATAAAATAATTATAATTAATTTATAGATATGCCCCGGAAGCCAAATCGACGGCCTCATAATAAGCTATATACATTTACATTTGATTCTATTCGATAAAAGATAAAATTCACATAATTTTTTTAAGGGAATTAGATTTAAAGGACTAGCGCTTCAAATTCATCTACACCAAGAGCATTATCAACTTTTACTTGATCGGATACTCTCAATCCTCTTCTTTGTGAATTCTTAAGAAATCAACTCAGAACTTCCTTTTATGCCTCTTTGAGGGCTAAATGGATCATACAAAGCAAGGTCAAATGGCTTAAGCATGGTGGAAGATGATTTAAGTTCTTATACTCAAGATTAAGTTAAGGGCATCTCACAAAGATGTATTCTTAATTCTTCGATCTGTGGTAACTCAAAACGTGGATTTCAGTGGGATTGTTATTATTTTCAAAACCTATACAACTCTCCATCTTCTCTTTTCAAATCTTGGCCCATTTCCCCTGGAAATTTTGTTGCCAGACAATGCTAAGGACATTTTGGTCTTGTCTGTAACCAATGAGGAGATTAAAAAAGCTATTATGGCTGGTTGTTCTTCGTCAGCTCAGGCCAGACGGGTATAATGCAGAATTTTTTCAAACGTACTTGGCATATCACTGGGAATTTTGTTTGTCATGCGGTGAAGTCTTTTTTAACAAGAGCTACCTTCCTGACAGGGCTAAAACCACTGCTATTGCCCTTATTCCCAAGAAATTCATGCAGATTCCATTCAAGACTTCAGGCCTATTTTTATGTAATGTCTTTCACAAGATTATTGCCAAGATTCTTGCTTCTAGGCTTAAGCCTTTCATGCCTCACATCATTCATCATAGCCAAGCTGCTTTTATTGCTAATAGAATTTTTCAGAGAACACTATTCTAGCATCTGAAATTCTTGGTTACATCTCTAAGACTAGTAAGAATAGTTTTTCTCTGTGCTAAATTCGATATCAGGAAAGCTTTTGACACGGTTTCTAGGGAATTCCTTTTTGCTAGGTTGGCCCAAAAGGGGATTCCTCCACTTTTCATACATTGGATCAAAGCTTGTATTAATGACATTAAATTCTCCATTTGTATTGAAGGAGGTCTGGAAGGGTTTTTTAACTCTTCATCTGGTATAAGACAAGGTTGTCCATTGAGTCCGTTTCTGTTTTGTTTTGTAATGGATGCTCTCTCTTGTCTTATTGATGACAATAATCAGGTGAATAAGTTTGAAGGGTTCCATCATGAGGATTTCCATATATCTCATCTAACCTATGCAGATGACTTACTTGTGTTTGGGAAGGCTAATATTAACAACTGTGACAATCTTATGAACATTATCAACCTATTCTCCTCCTTCTCTAGCCTCATCTTAATCTCCACAAAAGCTCACTTCTTTTTTACCCTCAGCACCATCTCTTCCTCTATATCTCAAGCGCTCCACATACACAATTGCTCTACCTCCATTCCTTACTTGGGTATCCCAATTCTTTGGGGAGAACCAAGCTTTCATCATTTTCCCCACTCCTTGATAAAATTACTAATCTGCTTTCTGGTTGGAAAGCCAAGCTTCTTTCTTTTGCAGGTAGACTTCAATTCATCAAATAACCATCACCAATCTTGTGGCTTACTGGATTAGAGGATCTATTATTCCTAAATCTATTTTGAAGATATTGACAAGGCTTGCTCTAAATTTTTTTATCATAGTGGGGACCATTCTAAGAGACTGCATCTTATATCTTGGAGAAATACTTCCATGCCTTTATCTAAGGAGGCCTTGGCATTGCCTTCTTAATGCTCTAAGGTCTGCTTTCAATTGTGAGACTATTCTCAAGATCTACAATCTTGATTCTCAACTATCCAGATGGTTTAAATCAAGGTACTCTTCTCCATGGAAGCCTTCCCTCGAGAATAGCACTCTTTTTGGAAAAGCTTACAATTAACGACCAAATCTGTTTAAAAGCAAATTTAATTTTAATATCATTGCAAATAGTTCCATTGAATTCTTTTGGGATCATTGGTGTCCAGCGGCACTTTACTGATTCTTTCCAAATTTGTCTTAAATACTGACGTAAAGGATTCTACTTCTCTTTCCTACTGGATGGTTGGGTCTTCTTGGTCCCTTCCAACTTCCCTCAGCTCTCAGATGGTTGGTTTTATTATATCCATTCTATTGCTATCAGTTGCAGTAAAAATCTTACTTGGAGAAATAATGAAAATGCCACATTTAAGACTTCTATAAGAATACTTTGCTTATGAAAATGATGTTGACTGGGCTTTTCTGGTTTGGCAAAAAAACACTCTCTTAGACACTCTGTTTATTCCTGGATGACGCTCTCTAATGGACTCAAGACATCTGATGCCTTGAGTTCTAGGAAATATTGTTATAAGTGATGCATCTTGCTCCTCTGTCATCTTCACCTGAAACTACGGTTCACCTGCTGCTTGAATGTGACTTCTCCTTCCAGTTATTAGTAAGCTCATCCCTCAATTGTCCGGTTTCTCTTTTAGACCAAATCTTGCAACAAGATTTTCATTTTATTTCTGAGATGGATATTACAAAGGAAGTTAAGCTTGGGCTTTTATTGATTTTAAATGTTTCTGTGTATTTTATCTGGATTGAGCGGAATAACAGGAAACATAATGGCAGGATTTCTTGTGTTACTACCTTAGCTAAAAAAATTTCTAGTGTGGTTTACCTGAAGCTTGATAGTTGGAAATTGGGAAATATGAATAAAAGAAAAACTCCGGGTGAAGTACCATTAACTAGCCTCTAGCTGTGGTTTGTCCCCTCGGCTAGCTGTTTTGTCATTTACGGGATGGTGAAAATGGGATTTGTTTTTTCTGTGCGAAGTTGATGAAGGATGGTTTGCTAGTGGATGGTCTCTGGCTGTACATTATTTATATTGTTGAACTGTGTTGGAAGACGTTGCAATTATGGCAGGAATTGTCTCTTCTCGGATTTGCTGGTGGCACATTTTGTTGTTGCTCAATTATTTCTTTTGCTGCTGTGTGGTGCCGATCGGATGGGCTTCTTAGGCAGGCAAATTTTTGAGCCTAGGACGATGATGAATCCTGCCTCTCCTTTAGGATGGTCTACGGCAACCAAAGGAAATGATCTATTACATGATTGAACAAATTATTCTGAGTCCTGGCTAAGTAGACAGCCTTCTCTGTCTGCATTTTTGATTTTTTTGACTCTTTTTTAGTCTTTATAGTTCTTAGCATTCTTCTTGTAATTGTTGCTTGCCTTCATTTTGTTTAGGCAAGTTTTTTCTGGTTTACTTTCTTGTAATTCATTTTGTTTTTAATAGAATGGGCCAAGCCTCAAATTTCCCAAAAAAAAAAAAAATTCAACTGCAAGCCTACAGAACTCACCGGTGCTCTCTTTCTTTTTTGATCAGTTTTGAAGAAAATGCCTACCGGCGGGCCGACGAACTCTTCCCCTTCTCTTAATCCGCCATCGAACGACGGCTTATCAGAGCAGCTTTATTGCATGACAACTCAGAGCTTTTCTCTTTCATGTCTCTCCGCAGGTCGGAGTTCAGCAAGATTGTCTGCATTCTAAAGGAACGAGAAGAGTCGGCAAGGCCGAGGCTTTGAAGGATTTCTCGGCCACCGTTGGCCGAGCTGAAGAATAAAAATGACAGCTTGGAGAAGGAATTGATTTCCCTGAGGAACAACGAAGCGAGATTCAGAAGTTGATCCAGGTAACCAGTAATCAGATTCCGCTGCATAACTTGTTAAATAGGGAAATTATGAAGTTTGAGAAGAGAAGAAGGATTGTGTTCGTCTCGAGGGAGAGATCGAAAACATAAAGAAGGATTGCACGGCTCTCAGAGAAAGCGAGAAACTTGCTCAAGAAAAGATCAATGATTTTAATGGAAGAAGTTCGAAGAGCGAGGGAAGAATCTGCTAGTAGAAGAGCAGAGGAATGAGCTTAATGCATTGAAGCAAAAGTATTTAGAGATTGTGCAGAAGGAAACGGATCTAACGTGCGACCTTATTCGTTATATTACTATTGCTCGAGTCTTAGAGGAGGTTTACAAGCCTGAAAAGCGGGATTCAGCCCTCGAAGTGTCGTAAAAAAACACCAACAGAGAAGCAAATATTTGGAGGAGGTTCAGTTAAAGTTGGAGGAAGCAAGGAAGGGAGAATTGTTGAGTTTAATTCATGGAAGGATAAATAATCACCAATAGAGACTTGGATTCAGCAGTTCTTTGACAACAATCTCATCTGGTGGAGAAAGTTAAAGAAAGACCACAAGAATAAAGCAAAATGCGAAATTTTATAGAAGCAATAAGAATTGCAGGAAGAGGAGTTTTCAGTCCGCTCAAACATCAAGAAAAGCTTCTTAGCCTATGAAGAACATAGAAAATGTTTCAAGGGGTCGCTAATATTCAAGTGATTATGTCATAGACTTTCCCTCAAATCTTATGCGACAAAAAGTTGTTTGTTTGTTTGTTTTATTTTTATTTATTTATTTTTTTGGGGGGGGGGTAGTTTGATTTCAGTGAGAAAACAGGAAGATAGATTTCTTGTCCAAAAATGGTGCAACTGGAGTTTTGCTTTGTTCTGTTAAACATTTTGTTTCCTGGGACATAATGTGCTTAACATTTGGAAATCTAACAACCATTACGGAATGTAGTCTTATTTTGTTACTTTTTATCTTTTTCCTACTTTATTTGTTGACTATGATATTGCTTTTAGGTGTGATAAATGTATTAATTTATTTTTTATTCTCAGTTGTTCAAGAAATGCCAAAGTTTGAAATCATAAAAAGAGGACATATATATTATATATATATAATATATATATATAACAAGGAATCGCTTTGAGCTCTGCAGCTTTTTTTTATGTTTGCCTTCCCTAGATGTCTACGTAGTTGGGGAGGACCCCCGTTGCTGGGATGTCCTCCTCCCTTTTTCCCCCTCTCTACCCTTACTTTCACCTCTGCTTCTTCTCCAACAGCTCCCTTAGATTGGAAAGCCCTCCTAACTACTCAAACTCAATTTTCTCATGAGTTCTCCAACACATTATCCCATCACCCTACAAAAAACTTCATGGCTCACTTCACATCTACTCAGTTCATTGTTGGATCCCTGGAATGGTCCCTCTCCCTTGTTGGCTACTCCATTGGCTGCATACCGTATTATGAAGCCCTACTCGCGACTATGAAAAAATCCTGGCTGCTCAAAGTTATTTCTCTCCTAACTCTTGACGATGGATTCTTCATTCTCAAGTTCTCTGCTCCTGAAGATTATGACATGGCCTTGTCTGGTGGCTCATAGTTTTTTCTTTCGAAAACTCTTCATTTTGCAAAAATGGACTCCGAATTTCATCCCTACTCCCTTGTGCTCTGTATCAAGATTAAAAACCTTCCTCTCTCTGGCTGGACACCGGAGGGCATTTCCAAGGTGGCTAGTTGTGTGGGGATACCTTAGCAGTAAACGCTCTTACCGCAGCTAAGACGGGGCTCCCGTTCGCCCGGGTGTGCGTGCAAATCGATAACTCTTCTGCCTTACAAAGTGAAATCTACTTCTCAGTGGATGGTAAAATCTCTCCATTCTTTGTGTTATGTGATTGGAAACCTAGATGATCCTCTCGTTGTGGTTCTATTATACATGACCCTAGCCACTGTCCTAAGTGCCCTCCCCCTAACACCCAGCAATTCGACCAACCTGTGGTCGTAGCTCCAGCCATAAGCCAAGATGCAATCAACCCCCAACCCTCAATATTCCCAAACCCCCATATCCCTCCAACCCACCTACAAACTCATCTTCTAACATGCAGCCCCAACAAATTGATATTGCACCCAATCCCAAACATCTATCAACCCATCATCCCCAATCTAAACTCCCCCTCTGCAGAGTTATAGATCCCTCCTATTTCAGCTTTCCTCCCGGTACCTCACTCTACTTATAGCCCCACTCCTCTGCTATCTACAAACAATAAATTTGGCCCCCTTGTTGAGCAGCAAGGACAGCCCCACACTCTCAATCCCTTGACCCATGAACCCTCCTCTTCTACTTCTGCTGAATCTTCGAATCCTGATTTTGTGGGTCTCCTACCCCGACATAGAGACAATCCCCAACTGGACACTGCTCACTGATCTTTACAAAAACTCCAAAATCTAAACCCAAAAACCACTCGAGCCAAAAGTGCCAAGAAGGAAAACAACCAAAACTTTAAACCCCAATTACCCCTCCCTCCATGGATGCTTGGAACATAGGGGCTTCAATAGCCCAGCCAAAGTCCTTCGTTATAGATTTTTTTTTTTTGTAAATACAAACTAGATTTACTCTTCATACTTGAAGCTAAAGTATCTCATTTGTCCACCTCTGACAATTGGTTTTTATCTTCCCATGTTGTTTTTCGCTATGAGAAATGTTGTGATAACTTCTAATTATCTTCCCTGGGTAGGATTTGGATTAAGTGGAATTCGCAAAAGGTTAATTTCATCTCCATCCTTACTACTCCACAACTTATTCACGGTGTTATTCCAGTTAGCTCTAATGATCACATATGTTGCATATCTATTATTTATGCTTCTAATTTGGTTACTGAGAGACTGACCTTTTGGAATCATCATACTCAACTGGCGGAGAGCACCTCTTTGCCTTGGGTTATTATTAGAGACTTTAGTTACTGCATATATGCTCATGAAAAAGTGGGTGGCTCCCCCTTACATGTCAATAAAGTGGGGGAATTAAACAATCTGATTTTCAAAATTGGGGCTCATGACCTTCCTTCGACGGGGTACTTCTTCACCTGGTATAATCAAAGAACTAACCTCACCGTCCATATCAAGTTGGATAGAGTTCTCACTAACGACTGTTGGTTTCAAAGCTTGCCTGACTCACATTATTTGGTGGCTGACCCGAAAATTATAGATCACTCCCCCATCATTATTAGGCCTACGACTATGCTCAAACATTAAGCACAGGTTTCATTATAAAAACTACTGGAAAATGTGCCTCAATTTTAGGATGGTTTGCTCTCAACTTTCTCTCAAACAATAAATGGCAGCCACACATCCTCCTTTTATCATGAGTTGAAAACTCTTAAAACCTTTTTTAAATCTAAAAGCTGGGCCTCTTACAATTTTATTAAATAGAAAGTTGAGGACCTTACCCACTCTCAAAACTCTTGTCTTGCTCAAATCCAAATCAATCAGTCTGACCCCCATCTTCATGTTGCTCTTAAGTTAGTTAATCAACAAATTGTTAATACCCAATCTATGTGATAGGACTGGATTATTCAAAGAAGTGTTGACCTCATTTTCATATAAGGTCACTTTTATCTCCTCCCTTAGCTCTAGACCCTAGGATCTTCCTAGTCCCTAGCCCTTAGGCCCAATCTAGATCTTAATTCATTTCAAATCCAGAACACTTAGGCTAAGGACTTAGGTTTTGAAGCTCTTTCTAGGTGATTTTTTTTTTCATCACCTCGAAACCTAGTCAATTGATATCTGATTCAGGGTCTAACAATTACATATTGATGTGATATGTCACTAGTCTAAACCCTCCAAATTTGAGCTCATTTGGAGGACTCTAACCCCATAAACTTAATACAGTTCCAAAGGTTGCAAAACCTTCAAATATTTACAATCAGTGCCACTGAGCCTTTCACCTAGTGGAATTTGACTTTGGAGCCCCCTCCAAATACCTTGATATTGACTTGTTAAGAAATAGTCTACATATGTCTAGGTTAAATTTGACCCAGAATTGACTCAAAGCTAAAGTGACCAAAATGCCCTTCAAGGGGAGTTTTGGACTTTTGGCCTAAACTTAACTTGATTTAGCCATCAATCTTTGAAATATTCTTCAAATGTCTTCAAATAGCTTTTGAGACCTCTTGAACTCAGTCCCAACCTTGGGTCAACTTGGTTGACCAAGTCAACCCATTTTGACCTAAAGGTATCTTAAGGGTCAAAATGATCATTTTGACATAAATGCCCCCTTCACACCTTAATACCATATCCATTAGGTTCATATGATCAAATCAATTTCAATGGATCTAACTCCTAGTCCCAAGTCAACTTGGTTGACCAAGTCAACCAAGTGTGACCAAATGGCTTACATATCTCATTCCATCTAAACCCTTTGACCAAAATCTTTTCAATCTCATTTCAACTCATGGGGTGACTCCTTAGGCTCCTAAGAGATCTCTCTTGGAGACCCAAGCCTTGGGCGCACTTGGGTTAGCCTTTTGGCTTGACCCAAGTGCCCAAAGAGAAGCCCCCCTTTGAACTATTTCTCAACCTTAATCAAATTGAATCCAAATCAAAGTGTTATTGGGTCTCCTCTGACCCAATACACCTTCCCTTAACCAGCCCAACCTCTGGATCTACTTGGGTCAAGAATTAAGCTAACCCAAAGTGGCTAAAACCAATTGGGATTGAGCCAACTCCTACCCTGAGCCCAATTGAATCTGACCAACACCTCCATTAGGTGGCCTTAAGTCCAATACACCTCCTCCAGCCGGCCCATGCCTTGGGTTGACTTGGGTCAAACTTTGGGTTATCTCAAAGTAGCCAAAACCATAGAGACCCGAGCCATTTTTGAACCCAGATAAAATTGAACCCAATTGCCACTTGCATTGGGTGGACCAGACCCAGACACATCTCCCACATAAAGCCAGGGTGTGGCCTAACCTGGGTTGAGCCCAATTCGACCCGAACCGAGCAGATTTGAATCAACCCTTGCCATTTTTGAACCCAGATCAAATTAAACCCAATTGCCACTTGCATTGGGTGGACCAGACCCATACCCATCTCGCACATCAATCCCATGGTCTTGCCTAATCTGGGTTGAGCCCAATTTGACCCAAACCGAGCAGGTTTGGGTCCAACCGAGCCACCCGATCGAATTGAACCTCCTGGGACCCAATAGAGCTCACTCCTGAGTCCAACGTGTCCCCATCTGCCTTTCTAGTTCAACCCAACCCAAACTCTGGCCAACCGCAGCCAGAACCAATGGAGAACAAGCTCTGGTGGTCCCCCCCATTAGAACCTGACCCAAAGCCTTCCAAAGGATGTGGCTCAACTACTTGAGCCTCAAGAGCACTCTGGAAGGATGTCCCCCTCCACCTGGCACTCATCTGAGGCTCCTCCCATCCCATCTCGATCGTCCAAGCTTGCGGGAGGTGGCTGAATAGGGCAGCTCGTCCTAGGGGCTCCCATTCGCTCCCAGGCATTCAAAATCACTCCCTTGAGCTCTCGCGTCCTTCCAGAGCCATTCCCAAACCTCTCAGGCCATCCTGTCGACCCATTCAAGCAAACTCTGGTGAAAGCTTTCGACACTATGCTCAAAGTCGTACCTACGGCAATCCTCCAGTCCTGATGTTTGAAAAAAATTTGCTCGCCTTCATCCCCTGAAGCTTCCTGATAGAGAAGCTCATCCATTGAGGCCTTCTTTGCGGTAATATTTCGATCTCGAGCTCCTTAGCTAGGTAGTCCGTGTTGAGTCTAGTAAATAGGTTGTTAGACCTAAGTTAATGTCCTAAGGCTACCAAGATTTACCCTCTTTGAAATTTTAGTTGAATCGAAATGAAAATTTTTTTATTAAATTTTGATAAAAAATGTTTTCAACCACAGAATATTTTATACCAAAAATAAAATGGGGAAAAATAAAAATAGTAAATAAAATGACACCAGATTTATAGTGGTTCGGTCTAAACCAGACATACATCCACTCCCCAGAGGCACCCTTTGAGTATTGCACTAATATCAATAGTGACTCTCCTTTTGCACCCACAGCAAGGCGGAGAAGCCTTTACAAAATACTCTTTTCTCCACTACCCTATGCGGTAGAGAACCATCGTCCTTTTACACAATCCCTAGTGTTGGCAGAGAACCTTCCGTCCTTTCACACTCTCCTAGTGTGGGCAGAGAACCCTTCATCCTTTCACACTCTCCTAGTGTGGGCAGATAACCCTTCATCCTTTCACACTCTCCAAGTGTAGGCAGAGAACCCTTCGGCTGTTCACACTCTCCAAGTGTAGGCAGCGAACCCTTCGGCTATTCACACTCTCTAAGTGTCGGCAGTGAACCGGATCTCCTTGACAGATCTTCTCACAAGAAATCTAGAAGGAAGAAAGAAAAGAGTGAAGTAATCCCAATTAATAAGTAGAGATTCTTACCTTTAAACTCCAAGTGAAGCCTTCACGCTCTAGTGGTAGGAATCTTCCTTTGAATGCTCTCTCACACTCTCTCATTGACTCTTCTCTCAATAGGCACGAAGATCAAATGACAAAAAGATTGGGTGGCAGTGTAATTTGGACTATTTATACAAAAGAAAAGAAAAATCGCCCAAAAACGGCAAGTATTCAATTCTGTACGCAGTGGATCGTCCCGTACGATCGTGGATCGTCCTGGATGATATTACTTAAAAGCTTTGAAACGAACCTCTTTGTATATGTGTACGAAATGTCTTCGTACAAGCTGATCGTCCCGTACGAACCAAGTTCGTTCGATACGAACGGTTATTACAAGGTCGGTTCCAAAAACTGCAGAAAAACCGTCCTAAGTCGGTTAATCGTCTGGACGAAAATTTTATTCGTCTGGACGAAAATTTTATAGAGAACAGATTGTCCTGGACGATTTTTAATTTTGTCTGGACAAAAATCTTACAGAGAGCAAATCGTCATGTATGATAATTTAATTTCGTCTGGACGAAAATCTTATAGAGACCAGATCGTCCTGGAAAAAAATTTTAATTTCGTTTGGACAAAAATCTTACAGAGAGCAAATCATCATGTACAATTATTTAATTTCGTCTGGACGAAAATCTTATAGAGACCAGATCGTCCTGGACGATATTTAATTTTGTCCTGGACGAATAGGACTTAGAAAAAATTTTCAAGTCAGTTCCTATTCGTTCCATGTGCTCAATTAGAGATAACTGTCTGATCGTCCCGTACGAACTGATATCATCCCGTACGATCAGTATAAATTTTCTATGATCTCCTTATGTGTGTGTGTGTGTTTTTATTCACTCAATTACAATCACTCCCTTTGAATTTTATTTCAAAGAAAAGTACAAGCTTCAAATTCACAAAGTAATTCATGGTGAATTTTATTTGAAGTCTTCGTAGTCTGGAGTTCAATTTTCCTGAAATGTTAGTACACACAAGAGCAAATACAAATCTTCTAAAATTGTTAGGAGATAACTACACATTTGAACAATAAAGTTTGGAATCATCGAAACTATACAAATTGCAAAAATGTAAAGCATGCAAATAGCAACTATCTTAATAATCCGATCAAGTGTGAAGGATCAAGTGTGAAGGAAACTTTCACCCCAGCGGATCTCCACCATTAGATTGAAGGTTCTCATACCCTTGATCATCTCTATGAAATTTAGTTGAAGTTTGCCGACGGGATCATTTTGATTATGCCGGAAAAGCTTTATGGCTTCGGGTTCACGCGGAAGGTTGAAGACGTAATCCCGGCCATTGATTTTAATCAACAATCTGGATTAGATCCCGTGATTTTGGAGGCTGCCCGATCGTAGCCATCTGACTGTTCATCCGATGGCTACGGTTAATCTAACTGTTATCCAGTTACCCGCCAATGATTGTCCCGCCAATCACGACGCGCCAAATATAAAGCGCTGGCTGATTGGCTAATTGGGGGATTTAATTTCACAGAAAAATCAAGGGAGCTTCAAAAAATTTATATCTCTCTACACAGTTCACCAAATTAGATTTTCTTAGGCTCATTAGAAAGGTCTAAGGGAGATCTACAAAAGCCCTATGATTCCAAGCTCTGATTGCATCTATTTTAAGTTTAATTTCAGTAATAGCGTTTTATGAATTATTGTATTTATTGTTTAAAATCAATTCACCATGGCCTAAAATTTTGGGAGAATGAATTTGAGCATGTCCCTGACATGCCCAAATTTTATCTCCCCTTTTAGAAGTGTTTAAGAGCATTAGCATGCCAATTTTGATTCAAGGATCATGGGTTGACCCTCAAATCCAAATTGGAATTATGACCTATCCAATGAGTTTTAGGATCTGATTTTGAGTGTGCTAGTAATGTGTAGCATAGGGAGTTTAGGGCCAGTGATCTTACCCCAATCCAACCTTAGGATAGCTCCCTAGGATTTTTTTAAGGTGACTTAGGGATCACCTTAGGTGGCTTGGTTAGCCATCTTAGAGATTTCCACTTAGGCTCAAATTTGGTGTGTTTAGGCCTTGGAATCAGGTGATCCCATGGTCCAAATTCCATCAAATTTGGTGCCCATTTGGTCCACCTAATAGAATCCAAAATATTCCTTCCCTAGAATTGGCCTAAAGCCTAATTAATTTAATAAGAATTCTTATTAATTCATAAAAATCCCTAAAATACCTCTAAATGACCCTAATTAATCCCCTAATCTGTAGAGTCTTAAATTCCATTTAATTTGACATTAAAATCCACTTTAATTTGACTTTAATCAAAATCAATGTTTAATCAATTTTAATTATTTAAAAATTATTTAAAATCCAAAAAAAAATTTTAAATACTTGCTGATCTGTCCTTAGATCATTCCTGATCTTTGGAGTTGATTTTAGGAGGTTTAGGATTCATTTAGGTTCAAATCATAAAATGGACTCTTCAATTAAGGTAATTAGAAAATTTAATAAATACCAAAACTTTCAAAATTCATTATTAATTATAGAAAATTCCAAATCAATCAAACTTAGTGTCATTCAACTCCAATTAAGGTCTAGTGTTTATTAAAAATTTCAAACCCCCAAAATCTACTAAAAGTCAAAAAATCAACATTTTTTCAACTTTAGGTAAAAAATGGGTCAAAACTTCAAAAAATCATAACTTTTCATAGAAAACTTCAAATTGAGTGTGCCGCCAGTCTAACAACTCATAATAAGGTCTACTATTTATTAAAAATCTGAAACCCTTAATATTAACTCTAATTAGAAAAATCAACTTTTGAACCCATAGTTAACATATCTAGATAATCCGTAAAACCCATTAATTCTTTCAAATTCTATAATTTTCAAACTTGATTAATAAAATTCTCAAACAACCCATTAAAATCAGTAATCAACTATCCCTAATATTAATCCACTCCTCTTAATTTCAACCAACTTAAATTAACTTAATCAACCCCGATTACTACTAGGTAACCCAGGCCTACAAGGCTATTAGCTTAGCATCAAGTAAGGTGAAATAAACTTCACGGCCTCGGTGAAAAATAAAGATAGTAATCAGTTAACTCTTAAAATATGTTTAACTAAAATTCTTAATATATTAATATTTAAATTTTAATCTAAATCCCCCTTTTTAAGCCTTAACAAACTCAAAATTCTAGACAACTTTAACTAATCACCCAACTTAGGATCTACCCCAGCCACACGATCTCCTACACACACTTTAGATGGTTTGCTAGGACAACCAACTCTAGATTTAGGTTAGGCTGATGTTTACTTTACTGCTGTGCCAGATTTTTCATGATTTTATTACATGTTGTGGATAAAATTACCTTGCTGTGTCCGCTTACTTTTACTGCACTCTGTGCATGATTGATGTGTTTGGCGATTAGATTACCCTTAGGATAGGAGTGATCTGGATGTTCACATAGTTTTTTATCGTTGCAGGGCAATAAAGAGGGGGATAAATCAATAAAAATTAATTTTAAAAATGCTTGCATATGTGCTTCAGCTGCTAAAGCCCCCAAAGTAATAAAAAGAGCGTGGCCAGCATATTTATTTACTTTTCTACACGTTTATATATAACTGCTTGGGAATAAATATTTTTTTATTTATTAACTACTTAGAATAACCAAATATAATTTTTTATTTTCATATAAATATAATTTGTGTAAATGTAAAGAGTTGTGAAAGTGGAGTTTTGAATTGGGATACATAGGTCCAAAGGTTGGACTCCAAAGAGAAAAGGACACCCCTTAGGGGAGTAGCCCTTTTCTATTTGGAGATCCAAATTTGGATCACTTCTTCCCTACCCAAAGAGGAAAGAGTGGTCTTCCCTTCAAAGGAAGTGCCCTCTTATCCATTTGGGTAGCCTACTACGAAAAATCCAATGAGCTTGAAGGAAAGGAGCCCGAAGGACAACAAGACTGAAGAATTAAAGACAAAAGTATCCCATTCAAAACCACTTGCGTCTCTACTAGGTTTAGAATCCGGGTTGTTATTAGTGGTGCCCTGACACTTTACTTTCTATAAGACCACAGTTTATAATAAGCATGACAACTTTGCCTATGAACATTTATTAATTAATTCATTTATATTTGATGTGTTGAGAGGATTGCGTATAGAACTACTT
This sequence comes from Dendrobium catenatum, assembly GCF_001605985.2. Lineage (NCBI taxonomy): Eukaryota > Viridiplantae > Streptophyta > Magnoliopsida > Asparagales > Orchidaceae > Dendrobium > Dendrobium catenatum. Next base: position 162,735 of record NW_021378092.1, read on the forward strand.
GCTTTTCTTAATTTTTTGGTGTTTGTGTGCCGCTTTTGTTTTCGCCTAGATACGTGAGACTCCTGAGGGTGTAAAAGTTTTATATTTATAATTTTAAAGTCTAAAATTTTGTGATTTTAAATAACATAAAAAGATAACGAATCTAGGGAATTAATCGGGGATCGATCCCGGGGTCGCATGCATATTTTTGCACTACTTCTTTCCTTGCTTTAGACCCTTCCCTGCTTACGGGTAGAGTCCGGATAGTCTGACCTATGAGGATGAGGTGCCGAACCTGGGGAAGCCCAGTCTTCTAAAAAATTATTTTCTAAGGCTGTTTTTGACTTTTAAGCATATCTGATTTGAAGTTGTTGACTAGTATGTATTGCATTAGAAACACATTTAAAAAAGTTAAAATTTTAATTGCATTAGTCATTAGCATTTCACACCCAACATAAGTCAAATGGGCCAATTAGAAAAATCTCTAGATGTCGGCCCCAACTCATCAAAACTTTAAAAGAAATGTTCCTACCACTATTACATAAAAGATCGGACTCATGTATTTTAAATTGATTAGGTGGTTAGCTGGCTCCCCAATCTAGGCCGGTGTAAGTCCAGACTTTGTACTGCATTAGTTAGGTTCGGACGACTGTGGTACAATGTCCAAATTAGATTTAGGATCCGGGGCATATCTTTGATTATAAGACCCTAAAAATTTGGGATCTAATCCCAAATTTTTAATAAAATGCTCAACTCTAATTAAATATTATTTCAATCTAAAACATAATTCCTAGCACTTAGATTAAGTTATGACACTTCCGGATGGTTCTGGAATCTCAAAGTGTCCCCTACTTATCTTCCCTTGATTTTGATAATAACTGCTCAATTTTGACCCATTCCCTTTTGAGTTTCCAAAATTCACCTCCTTTTTATACCACTCATAGAGAATCTAATGAAATTTTGTTACTATTTTAATCGAGAGTTTTCGTAGGGAATTCTGTCTCCCTATGATGTAATTAACTACGAGGGCTTACGGTCATAAGAGATTTAGAACCACACACGCACCTAATTTTAAAAATTGATTTTTTAGAATTTATATTGGATTGCTTTTGGGAAAGATCAAAAGATGATATTTATTATCACATTCAAAGAATTATCATTGAATGGTATTATCTCCCTTTGGGGAGATACATCTTTCTTTGATAAGCCTTTGGGTGTGAACTTAACAATCATACTTCTTGAATATTATAGCTGGATATTTAGTTAAACCTTATTTTGACCCTTCGGGGCCATATGAAGTTCTCTTTATCATCCGTTCACAATATTCAAGATGAGTTTCATAATTCTAAATTTGAATATCGTGATGAAATTTTATTTTCACCTTTCGAGGTAATATACTTTTTCTAACGAGACAATTTGATTTTAGAATTAGAATTCAATCTCAATTTCAAAATTCCCAAAGAGAATTAATATTTTTCAAAACATGTTTCCAAAATTCCACCAACAAGGGGCAAGGCTAAATGGCTTACTTTTGGTGAGGATGATATGAAATTTCTATACTCCAAAATTAATTCCCGATAAAATTCCAATAGGATCAACTTCTTAAAACACAATGGGGCCATTCTCTCTTTCCCACCAAGATATCAGCAAGGCTTTTATAAATTACTTTGAGGATCTCTTCTATAATTCGTATTATCCTGCAATGGTCTCCCCCATTCTGTCTACTGGGAACATGGTTCCTTCTCACCTTATGGCTTCACTTATTGCCCTGGTCACTGTGGATAAAATAAAAGGAGTTATCTTTTTTTCCACTTCCTCTGCATTCCCTGGGCCTGATGGATACACCTATGAATTTTATAAAACCACTTGGAATGTCAGTGGGAAATAACTACGCGAGGATATCTTAAACTTTTTCTAAACCAACTTTATGCCTAAGCAAACCAATGCTATTATCATTGCCGAGATCCCTAAGCTTTCTCATGCCTCTACTGTCACGGATTACAGACCCATCTCTACATAATTTTTTTTACAAGATTACAGCAAAAAGTTTAGCTAACAAAATGAAAGAGGTGATGCCTCACATTATCCACCTGAGAAAAGCGGGTTTTATTAAGGGCATAATCATCACTAACAACATCCTCCTTGCAACTGAACTGCTTGGGGATTTTAACAAAAAGGCTAAAGAGAATTTTTTTGTGCAAAATTTGATATTCATGAAGTCTTTGATTCTTTTTTATGGAATTTCTTTTAGCCCATTTTTTTGCTAAAGGATTCCTTCCTACCTTAATTGCTTGGATTAAAGCTTGCATATCCAATGTGCACTTCTCTCTGGCTATTAATGGGGATTTGGAAGGGTTTTTTAACTCATATGCTAGTCTTAGACAGGGATGTCCCTTATCCCCATATCTTTTTTCACTTATTATGGACGGGCTCTCTATCTGCTTTGATGAGGCTGTTTAGAACAACACCTTTTTCTAGAATGTCAGCGGGTAACACTTCTATAACTGATCTTTATATGCTAATGATTTACTTTTCTTTGGTAAGGCCACTCAGGAAAATGCATCTACTCTCATGGAAATCCTTCATTGTTTTGATCTTGCAAGGGGCCTTCATGTCAATATGGAGAAAAGCACTCTCATCTTCTCTAAGCATAGTCCTTTGGAGCAGCATATATGCAACATTCTTAACATCCCCAAATCCAAAAATCCTATCAAGTACCTAGGCTTGCCTATTCATATGAAGATACTCCGCCAAGCTGACTTTCAACCTCTTATCAAAACTAGTTTTCAATCCCTTGATGGTTGGAAAGATAACTCTTTATCGTTTGTGGGTAGAATTCAATTCTTAAAATATACTATTTGCAACACAATTACCTACTGAATTAGGGGACTATCTTACCCAAAGCTTGCAACAAAATCATTTCCAAAACTTGCTCCAGATTTCTATATTTTGGGAAAATTAATTAGAAAAAACTTCATATCGTGTCTTGGAGAAACACTTGTACTCCTAAGGAGCTTAGGGGACTTGGCCTCCCTCCATTGACTCTTTATACTTCACTTTGGTTCCTTGCTCATATGGAGAATTCTCAATTCTGATAGTATTTTATTTCATTGGTGAAAATCCAAATATCTTTCCCTCTAGAATTGGCATGTCAAGCACTCCTTTGTCTACTAGAAATTTATTAGTGAGGTTGCAAATAAAATTAAGAATTGTATCACTTTTAGAGTGCACTGTTACAACTCCTTGTCATTTCTCTGGGACACTTGGTGTAATGAAAAATTCATTATAGAGCTATTCAACTTTTCCTGCGTGGTCAGTATGACTTTACTTCTGTCTAATATGTTTGTGAGTAACATGATGCTTAATGGTAGCTGGATTTTGCCTGCTTGGTTCCCTGACTACCTAACTAAGGAAATTACTGCAGTTAATATTTTACCTTATTCTATAGGTTATCTCTGGAAGGAGTTGAAAATCCTAATACTAAAACTTTTATGAATTTATTTCATTATCATCTCTCCCCGATTGGCTGGTATAAATATATCTAGGACAAAAAATTATTCCCTTCGGTTCTCTTCTTATGCTTGGCTTGCTTTTAAACAAGGTTTAAAAATAACTAACACTTTGGTTAGGCGAGGTATCCCTGCTCAATCTCCATGAATTTTCTACAATGCTGCTTTAGAGATGCAATCTCATCTCTTCTTTAAGTGTGATTTTTAATATGGAATCTTAAAAATTTTGTTGAAGGGATTCGAAGCTATGCTCTTAAGGCTTAATCTCCTGCATGCTTTCAATTTTATTAAGGATTTAGATGTTGAAAAATACTCTAAAAACTTTCTTAAGCTCACTCATTATGCCACCATCTATTTTATTTAGAGAGCCAGAAACAATAGAATTTTTGGGAATTGCTTTGATTGTCAATCCACAGTGACTGCAAAATTAAAAGAGCGGCTAAGTGTAAATACGCTAGATGAAAAACTCTAATTCTCTGCATCACCTGCTATCTTGAGAATAAGCTATTTGGTTTGTTGTTTTTCTCTTTTTGAAGATGTTGTTTCCACTCCGCTCAGTGTTCTTGTGCCTGGTGTGGGACAGTGACTTTCAGATGGTTTGTGCCTTGGTTTATTCTAGATGGATCTTGGATGGCCATCTTGATAACCAGGGACTTCGTCCCTATCAGCTGGGGTTTGATTTTGAAGGACGATGATGCATGTTGCTTCCCACTTTTCCCCTTGGAAGGTCTCACTGGAAACCAGGGGAATTTCCAATCATCTCTGATGACATTTTGCTGGTCTTAACGCTAGGACTTCATCCGAAGTCTTTTTGAGCTCTTTATTCTCTTTTGTTCTCCTTTATTTTGGGTGGTACAATTTTTGGTTCTTCCTCCCCTATTAGCTACTTTTTTTATGTTGTAGCTGCTATGGGGTTAGTTCCTTTTTACTTCTTATTTGTATTTTCCTTCTTTAGCAATATATGGGCTTTGGCCCAAAATTTCCCAAAAAAAGTATATATATACTCTTCATTATAGTCTTTTGGGCCATGATGATATAGTAGTTTATGGACTATGGACCGCTGCTTGTGGCTTAAATCCTAGATTAATCAAATCTAGGCACTGCATGGATCCGCACATATCAATAACATTTCCTCTTGGCATGGCATGCTCTCATTTTTTATTCCAACTCCTATGGCAACTTCTTTGCTTATTTTGTCGTCGTAGTTTGTTAGTAGGAGCATAAAGGAGAGAAGTTTAAAACGGAAAGAGAGAAGAAGGTGAAGTTGTGTGAGAGAGCTTGGGAGTTCACAAGAGTTGCTTGTGGTAACCTTTTCCAATTAGATCCAATAGCGATTTTATAACATTTGATTATATTTGTAATGATGTTTATAAACTCTGTTAATGAAGAGTTATGTTATACCATCAAGCAATCATGAGTATTTTTTCCTCTATGATATATGGAGTGAAGATGCGCTACTAATTAATTAGGTAATGTAATCTTTCATGAGACTAGACAATCCAGAATCCTAAGTCATGAATTTGTAAATGATGACAAGACTAAGAGATCAGTGGATTAATCAAACAAGTTTAAAATTGTCCCTGCTTATGCTAAACAGCCCTAAAAGTTTAAACTATCAGTTTCTAAAAGATATTAAAAAATGAATATTTATTTGTCAAAAATACCTCATACAGATAAAATGATTGATTAAAAAATAGTGCTCTCTCTTCTTCTGCTTCTAAAGTTCCTTCTCAAATGCCTTTCAATCCCATTTGACATCATGCTCTTTAGCAATTGCATTTAGCATTTTTATTTTCATCCATGTGTTAGAGATGGCTCTCACCATGTAGCACTTTGTCTCAGCAACTATTCTTGAGATAACTACCATAACATAACACTTTCTCCTTTAGCACATAATTCTCATCTTTTGATTATGTCTTACTGTGATATTAATTGTAAAAACTCAAATCCTCAAACACCAAGCTATTGTCCACTTTGGCCTAATCCAAGGAGTGCTCCCATACAAGCATATTTAACTTTTTGAGTTTCTAATTAAATTTTATTAATCAAATAAAAAAAGTGATTCTTGGATGTTTAAGAGTTTTTTTTTAAATCAAATGTTTCACAGAAATTTGGTCTAGTTTTACTAAATCTTGATTTATAAGATTTATAAAATGCTACTTTAGTTAAATCCTACTTGTAGCTGAATAACCCCTTTATGTGCATCATCAAAACCATGTACCATATCTTAAAGTATTGTGGACATAACTTTGGTAAAGACCGCTGAAATAAACAAAAAGTATTAAAATACATATAAAAAGAAGATATCCTCTTGTAGGTTTAAGACTTGGAACCACTGTAGCTAGGACCTGCACAACAAAACTTTAAATGGAATTCATTATATCAGCAAACAAGATCCACTCAATTAATTTCAATCACATGCATGGTCAAAGAGATGGAATAATTTACTTTATATATTAAAATGGCCCATTTTTCATAATCTAAAAGGTAAGGTTTTTTACATATCAGTGGATATACAAAATTTAACATAATACCATTGGAGTCCACTTCGAAAAAGAAGATTTGTAACCAGGCAGAGTACTAACTCTTGTCGGTGTATCTTTATTTGGAGTAACCAAATATCTTCATAGATATAAGTTCAAATAACACCTTAAATAGCTTATAATGTGTCAAACAAAACACAATTAAAATAAAGATTATTCAGGTGAAGAAACATTTAATTACCAAAACTTAAAATCTTGAATATCATTTGAAGTTGTATTGAAGTGTTCAGTAGGCTTCCTTGTAAAAGTAAATAAAAGACCAATTGCAAGCTGGCATTTGAATCTTCAATCTAACAAGAACCACATAGGTTTGAAGCTTCATATCATCAAATCGTTTCTTCCTAACTAGAAAATGCTTACATTAAAAAAATACATATATGGCAAGAAAATGAAAAAAGAAATCTACCTATCAAGGTTATTGCCAATCTACCTATCAAGGAAGAAATCCTACTTAAATTTCCATTTAAGGATAGTATGCTATCAACATCTAGTAATATTACATCCAAATCATCATCATATGTTTTAGTGTACTAAAGTATTCAACCATAAATTGAAGTGAAGCATTAAAATTTTGCATGTAACTTTGAATTGAAGAGCATGAGACTTGAATAACATTGAAAATTCATTGACCTACTTGTTGTTTAGCTCAGCATGGAAAACAAAAAAACTATAATAGTCATGCGGATCAAATTTTTTAACATAATTCAAAACTCCAGAACAATTACTCTAACAAGACTCCAACATAATAGTAAGCGCAATCAACAAAGTTAACATCAAAACTCCAATGGCCAAAACTATTGTAATAAAGATAGTGGCACTGAATGATGACATTCAGATCTACTAGAGATACTATGATAATCCAATTATTCAGAATCTATGAAGCTCTCATCTCTTTTCACTGGTTGCCACATGTAAATGACTAGAGCAATATACATTTATTTAAATTCAACCTCTCTTTCGGACGACACATTTGATTTAACAAATTTAATTTTCTTTATAGGCTTTGGCCCATAACCAAGCCCACAAATATTTGAAGATATTTTTCCTAGAATTTAAGCACAAATTATTGCCTCATCAACTATTCCACCCTTATCACTAGTTTTCTGACCTGTTTCCATCATCTTGTCATATGTGTATTAAAGAAAATGAAGTTTTAAAAGTTGTCGGACCTGATGATATTCCAATAGTGGTGTGGAAATGCTTAGGAGATGAAGGAATTTCATAGCTTATTAGATTTTTTATTATTATTTTGAAGACTAAAAAGATGCTAGATTAGTTGAGAATGAGTGTGTAGATTCATATTTTTAAGAATAAAGCTGATGAACAAGATTGTCCAAATTATAGAGGAATTAAGTTAATGCGCCCTATTTCAATTGGAGTACATCAAGGATCACCCTTAAGTCCATAACTCTTTTCCTTAGTCATGGATGTCCTTACTGAACATTTACAAGAGGATGTACTGTGGTGTATGCATTTTACTGATGATATTCTTCTTGTTAATAAGACTAGAGAGGGAGTTAAAGGTAAACTTGAATTATGGGAAGTCAACCTCAAAGTCTAAAGGTTTTTGTTTCAGTAAAACCAAATACATAGTGTAATTTTAGTAGTAATAGATCTAGTGGGGGAGGTTGTGAATTTGGCCCATCAAGTCATTAATAAGAGTACACATTTTAGATATCTTGGGTCTATCATCCACAGTGATGGTGAAATAGATCAGGATATTACTAGTAGAATTCAAGTTCAATGGTTGAAGTGGACGAATGCATGTGACTTTTTTGTGTGCTAGAAAAGTACCCCTCAAACATAAGGAAAATTTCTAGAAGTTGGTGGGGAGACCTGCAATTATTTATGGCATAGAATGTTGGCCATTAAAAGAGAAACATATTATTAAGTTTAGTTTTGCAGAAATCCTGATGCTTAGGTGGATGGTGGGTTTACTCTTAGAGATATGATACAAAACCAGCATATACATGAAAAGGTTGGAATTGTTGTAATGGCAGGTAAGATTATAGAGATTCACCGTAGATTGTTTGGTCACATAAAACGGCAGCCTTCCGATGACCTGGTTAAGAGAGTAGATGTATTATATTTGACTTATGTTAAGAAAGGAAAAGGTAGACCTAAGAAGACTTGATTATAAAATATTAAAAATGACCTTTCTTTATTAGATTTAAATGAGAATTTTTCTCTTAACATGGTATAATGGAGAAAAAGGATTCATGTAGCCTACCCCACATAGTGGGATAAAGAATTGATGTTATTGTTGTCATTGTTATAGGTGTTGCATCATGCGTGGGAGAAATTATCACATGTGGCGTTGGGACTCCAATCAACTAAAGACGCTTGCACTTTTTCTCTCTTATACACAATATGTGTATAAGATGCATATAAGAGAGAGGAAGTCCACATGTAATCAACTCATGGACTTCGAATGAAGTCCATGTCCAGTCTTCGCATGTAATAATTTCTCCATATGTTGACATCGAGTATTGGAACTTTTATTTGGTCCGGTGAACATACGCTCCTCTACGTTCGGCCACCAATATTTTAGCGACACGTAGCATGAAGAAAAGTCGCCGACCCGACCCGCTGTTTTTTGGGTTCTAGCGCGTGCGTTTTTTTAAATCCTTGACGAGCCGAACATCACCTTTTGGATATATTTCAAATACCTAGCAAATACCGAGTTGTACCTAGTTTTTTCTAGCAATACCGAGCAAATACCGAGCAATACCGAGCAAATCCCTAGCAATACCGAGCAAATCCTGAGCAAATACTGAGTTGTACCGAGTTGTACCTAGTTTTTTCTAGCAATACCGAGCAAATACCTAGCAATACCGAGCAAATCCTTAACAATACCGAGCAAATCCTGATCAAATACTGAGTTGTACCGAGTTGTACCTAGTTTTTTCTAGCAATACCGAGTAAATCCTGAGCAAATACTGAGTTATATCGATTTTTTTCTAGCAACACCGAGCAAATACCTAGCAATACCGAGCAAATCCCTAGCAATACCGAGCAAATCCTGAGCAAATACCGAGTTGTACCGAGTTGTAGAAAAACTCGGTACAACTCGGTATTTGTATAGTTTTGGTCTTCACAGAGCGGTATTTTCTCATTTTTGCAAAGCAATACTGAGCAAATACCGAGCAATACCGAGAAAATCGCGAACATAGCATTCCCGGGTTCCGCTCCGGGTCAAGTCGTCGGGCCGCACGGTAAAGAGTAAGAGCACGTGGCGACATGTTATTGGCGGCCGAACATACCTCTTACGTCAGATCGGAGGACGTAATATTTGTTCCGAGTAATTGATTGAAGCTCTTAAGTTTTTTATTTTAGGGAAGGTTTGAAGCTGGTTACCGGGTTGACCCGATCCGACCAAAAATTTTCATATCAAATTTTTAGGACGTGTGAAATATTGATACCCCTAATTATAAATTATATATAATTTACTAAGAAATTGTTAGGAGCTTAACCGTCGCTAATAACCTAAGACCCTCAAATTATACGTCCTTCTGTCCATCTGATCTTTGGATTATGGCTAGGGGTGTCGATTTCGGGCAACGGGTCGGGTTCGGTTTAAACCCGAATGACCGCGGGTTCATACAGGTCGACCCTAAACCAGACGCCGCGGTAGGTAAACGTGTAAGAAATCTGAATCGGACCCGACCCGGCGGTTTCTAGTTGACCCGACCCAATACGGGTTGACCCGACTCGGACGCTGAGCGTGGACGCAAGGCACAGAGCGCGAAGCGAGCTGCGGGTGCACGAGCAGGCGCACGGGAGAGCGCGTGGGCGACAGCGGGTGGCCTAGGGAGCTCGAGCAGCAACAGGGTGCGCACGCGTGCGCAGCTGGCAGGCGAGTGTGGGGGTAGCTCGGGCAGTGCACGCGGGCGACAGCTGGCAGGCGGGTAGGTAGGGAGGCAGCTACGGGGTAGTTCGAGTTAAACGAGTTGGCGGGTTGACCTGGTAACCCGTAGGGTCAACCCGAATCCGACCCATTTTTCAAACGGGCAGAATCCAGGAACCCGACCCGTTTTGAAATCGGGTCGGGTCCAACCCGAATTTTCCAGGTCAGATTTTCATGTATTGTCTAAATATTGACGCCCCTAATTATGACATATTCCATCACATATTCAATATTAAAAAAAAAAAAACAGAACATAATTGCTTTTAGCAGTGCTATTCGACTCTTCGCCGTACTCTATTCTTCGGACACACTATATAGTTTAAGAATTTATTAGATATTAAGTTAATAAAATAATTATAAGTAATTTATATATATGCAACAGAAGCCAAACTGACGGCTATATAGTAGGCTATATGTATTTAGAGTTTGATTCTGTTCGGATAAAAGCCTAAAATTCACATAAATTTCATCACAGTGAATGTCAGTTTTCTTTAAAGGCCAAACGAAAATAAAAAAATAAAAAAATTATTATTATTATTATTTTTTTTGGGTAAACCCGGGGCTTAAAGTCCATGTATTAGAAAATCGAAGTTCAAATTACAAGTAACCTGTGGAAGGTAAGAGCTAACAAAAATAGCAAAACTTAATATACACAAAGAAAATAAACAGATGAAAAACAGGGAGTGAACAATCCGAAGACTCAGAAATAAGGCCAAGTCGCAGTCATCCAGCATGATCAGAAGAGTCACATATTGCCCAGGCGGTGGCACCGGTTGCTAGAAAGAACCAAGGCATCCCAACAATTTGAACTGTAACTGGCCATCACAGCACCGCCAGCCTGCAAAGAGAGATCCCACGAACGAGCCAGGTTGCTACTCAGGCCATCCATAGCTCGATAAGACTTGCCTTGCTCATCATTGTCTGCTTGTTCAGCTTTACCACCAATGCCAGCTGTTGTCTTTGTAGTATACCCGAGAAATGATAGGATGATTTTCCACAAAAAACATACTGGATTGTGCCATTATAAAAGATGGCCATAATCCCAAAAACATCTTCCCAGGTCTGAAACGAAAAGAAGGACCAAAACTATGCAGAAAAATGCCGTCCAGGAGAGCAGCAGAATTCATCCAGCTAAAAAACATCCAGCCAAAATACTCCAGCAGCATCCAAAAACCAACGAATAAAACCCCAGCCAAACAGGAAACCATAGAATAGCTTAAATGCTCGGAAACTTCTGCAGCAAAGAACTTTTGTTTTTCCATTTGGAAGCTTTGGATCTAACAGGCTCTTTAATATTGCAAAAGATTTTGGTCACATTGTTTCTCAATGTGGAGAAACGGCGGTTGTTTCTTTCTCTCCAAATATTATAAACAATGCAACTAATAATTAAGAAACAAAAATCCTTCTCAGTTTTACTATAGCTCTCCGCATTGTCAAAAAAATCGAGAATCTGGTTTAAGGTAGGCCTAAGCAAAAAGCCATTAAAGTCCGGCAAAGAAGTTTTGAGGATATAAAATAAAAAATCACAGTCAAAATATAAGTGAGAATGCGTCTCCAAGTTGCCAGAACACAAGTTGCAATTAAGTGATGTCTGGATGTCTCTTGAAAGTAAGTTGTCAGTCGTTTTGAGCTTGCCAAGCACAGTCATACAGGTGAAGCAAGCAAATTTAAGCACGTGATGTTTGTGCCAAATATGATAAAAAAAGGCTCAACGATTTTCACGCGAGGTATGAAGTCTCGGTTACCTCGCCTTCTTCTCGTGTTCAAATTCACCTGCCTACATAACTCACCAGTGCTCTCTTTCTTTTTTAATCAGTTTTGAAGAAAATGTCTGCCACCGGGCCGACGAACTCTTCCCCTCCTCTTAACCCACCATCGAACGACGGCTTACCAGAGCAGCTTGATAGCATGACCAACTCAGAGCTTTTCTCTTTTATGTTTTTCTGCAGGTCGGAGTTCAGCAGGATCTCTGCCATTCTTAAAGAACGAGAAGAGTCGGCAAAGGCTGAGGCTTTGAAGGATCTCTCGGTCACCGTTGCCGAGCTGCAGGATAAAAATGACAGCTTGGAGATGGAATTGCTTGCCCTGAGGGACAATGAAGCCGAGATTCAGAAGAATCAGATTCAGATGCATAACTCGTTAAATTGGGAAATTATGAAGTTTGAGATGAAGAAGAAGGAATGTGTTCGTCTCAAGGGAGAAGTCGAAAATTTAAAGAAGGATTGCACGGCTCTCAGAGAAAGCGAGAAACTTGCTCAAGAAAAGATCAGTGATTTAATGGAAGAGGTTCGAAGAGCGAGGGAAGAGTCTGCTAGTAGAAGAGCAGAGGATGAGCTTAATGCATTGAAGCACAAGTATTTAGAGATTGTGCAGAAGGAAACGGATCTAACGTGCGACCTTATTCGTTATAGTGCCTATTGCTCGAGTCTTAAGGAGAGGTTTACTAGCCTGAAAAGCGCGTATTCAGCCCTCGAAGTGTCTGAAAAAAACACCAACAAGAGAAGCAAATTATTGGAGGAGGTTCAGTTAAAGTTAGAGGAAGCAAGGAATGGGAGGATTGTTGAGTTTGATTCATGGAAGGATAAATACTCACCAATAGAGACTTGGATTCAGCAGTTCTTAGACAACAATCCTCATCTGGTGGAGAAAGTCAAAGAACAGACCACAAGAAAGAAGCAAAATGCGAAATTTTATTGAAGCAATTAGAATTGCAGCAAGAGGAAGATTTTAGCTGGCTCAAACATCTAGAAAAGCTTCTTAGCCCTATCGAAGAACATGGATAATGCTTCAAGTGGTCGTTAATATGTAAGTGATTATGTCATGGCCTCTCAAGTCTTATGCGACAAAAAGTTTGATTTTTTTTTTTTTTTTGTTGGGAAAAATGACTAGTTTGATTTCAGTGAGAAAACGAGGAAGATAGGATTCTCTTGTCAAAAATGGTGCAACTGGAGTTTTGCTATGTTCTGTTAAACATTTTGTTTCCTGTGACATAATGTGCTTAACATTTGGAAATGTAACAACCATTACGGAATGTAGTCTTATTCTGCTACTTTTTTTTATCTTTTTTCTTACTCTTATTTTGTTGACTACGATATTTGCTTTTAGGTGTGATAAATGTTTTAATCTATTTTTTTTCACAGTTGCTCAAGAAAACGTCAAAATCAGAATCATAAAAAAGAGGGAATGTAAGTGTGTGTGTGTGTGTGTGTGTGTGTGTGTGTGTGTATATAATCACTACTCAAGTTTGAAACTGGTCTAAAAGTAGAGACAATGAATCTCTTTGAGCTCTGCTAGGGTTTTTGCATGTTTCCTTCCCTAGCCGCCTGCGTAGCTGGGAAGGACCCCCGCTGCCGGGATATCCTCCTCCCTTTTTACCCCTCTCTCCCCCCTTACTGCCACCCCTGCTTCTTCTCCAACTGCACCCTTAGATTGCAAAGGCCTCCTAACTACTCAAACTCAGGTTTCTCATGAGTTCTCCAACACATTATCCCATCAACCTACAAAAAACTTCACGGCTCACTTCACCTCTGCTCAGTTCATTGTTGGAGCCTCAGAATGGTCCCTCTCCCTTATCGGCTACTCCATTGGCCACAGGCCGTACTATGAAGCCCTACTCGCGACTATGAAAAAATCCTGGTGGCTCAAAGGATATCTTTCTCTCCTGACTCTTGCGATGGATTCTTTCTTACAAAGTTCTCTACTCCTGAAGGCTACGACATGGCCTGGTCTAGTAGCCCATAGTTTTTCTTTGGAAAACTCTTCATTTTGCAAAAATGGACTCCAGATTTCCTCCCCAAAAGAGAGGAATTTCCTTCCATTCTGTGGATCAAGATTAAGAACCTTCCTCTCTTTGGCTGGACACCGGAGGGCATTTCCAAGGTGGCTAGTTGTATGGGGATGCCCTTAGTAGTAGACGCTCTTACCGCAGCTAAGACGAGGCTCACGTTCACCCGGGTGTGCATGCAAATCAACATCTCTTCTGCCTTACCAGATGAAATCTACATCTCAGTGGATGATAAAATCTCTCCACTCTCTGTGTTATATGAATGGAAACCTAGCCCATCCTCCACTGTGGTTCTATTATACACAACCCTATCCACTGTCGCAGTGCCCAACCCCTACCACTCAGTAAGTAGACCGCCCTCGGGGTCACAACTCTAGTCGTAAGCCAAGATGCAATCAACCCCCAACCCTCAATATTACCAAACCCCCTTATCCCTCCAACCTACCTACAAACTCAACTTCTGGCCTCCAGCCCCAACAAATTGATATGTCACCCATTCCTAATATCAATCAACCCATCATCCCCAATCTAAACTCCCCCTCTGAAGAGTTACAGACCCATCCAGTCTCAACACTCCTCCCAGTGCCTCCCTCTACCTATAGCCTCACTCTACTATCTACAAACAATAAATTTACCCCTTGTTGAGCAGCAGAACGAGCCCCACATTCTTTATCCCTTGACCCAAGAACCCTCCTCTTCGTCTTTTGCTGAATCTTCAAATCCTGATTTTGTGGGTCTCCTACCCCGGGACATAGACAATCCCCAACTGGACACTTCTCACTCGTCTTTATAAAAACCCCAAAATCCAAACCTAAAAACTACTCGAGCCAAAAGTGCCAAGAAGGCAAACAACCAAAACTCTAAACCCCTAATGACCCTTCCCTCCGTGGATGCTTAGAACATAAGGGGCTTCAATAGCCCAACCAAAGTCCTTTGTTATAAACATTTTGTTTGTAAATACAAACTAGATTTACTCTTCATACTTGAAGCTAAAGTATCTCATTTGTCCACCTCTGTCAATTGGTTTCTTTCTTCCCATGTTGTTTTGTCCATTGAGAAATGTTGTGATAACTTCTCATTATCTTCCCCGGGTAGAATTTGGATTAAGTGGAATTCACAAAAGGTTAATTTCATCTCTATCCTTACTACTCTGCAACTTATTCATGGTGTTATTCAAGTTGGCTCTCATGACATCTGTTGCATATCTATTGTTTAGGCTTTTAATTCGATTACTAAGAGGTAGGCCCTTTGTAATCATCTCACCCAACTGGCGGAGAGCACATCCTTTCCTTGGGATATTGGTGGAGACTTTAATTATTGCAGATATGCTCATGAAAAAGCGGGTGGCTCCCCCTTTCATGTCAATAAATTGAGAGAATTGTACAATATGATTATCAAAATTAGGGCTTATGACCTTGCTTCGATAGGGCACTTGTTCACCTGATATAATCAAAGAACGACCACCCCATCCATATAAAGTTGGATAAAGCTCTCACTAATGATCGTTAGTTTCAAAGCTTTCCTGGCTTACATTATTTGGTGGCTGACCCAAAAATTTTAGATCACTCTCCCATCATTATTAGACCCGCGGCTTCTTCAAACATCAAGCATATGTTTCTCTATAAAAACTACTGGAAAAATGTCCTTAAATTGTGGGATGGTTTGCTCTCAACTTTCTCTTAAATAATCAATGGCAGCCCCACTTCCTCCTTTTATCACAAGCTAAAAACTCTTAAAACCTTTTTTAAATCTAAAATCTAAACGACTTCCAATTTTCTTAAATAGAAAATTAAGGTCCTTACCCACTCTCAAAACTCTTACCTTGCTCAAATCCAAAACAATCAGACTGACCCCCATCTTAATGTTGCTCTTAAGCTGGTTAATCAACAAATTACTAATACCCAATCTATGTGGTCGGACTGGATTATTCAAAGGGGCATGGCTAAATGGCTTACTTATGGTAAGGATGATATGAAATTTCTATACTGCAAAATTAATTCCCGGTACAATTCCAATAGGATTAACTACTTAAAACATAATGGGACCATTCTCTCTTTCCAACCAAGAAATCAATAAATCTTTTATAAATAACTTTGAGGATCTCTTATGTAAGTCACATTATCCTGCAATGGTCTCCCCCATTCTGTCTACTGGGAACACAGTTCCTTCTCACCTTACAGCTGCAATTTTTTCCCTGGTCATTGTGTATGAAATAGAAGGAGTTGTCTTTTCTGTCCCTTCCTCTACAGCCCCTGGGCCTGATGGATACACCTTTTAATTTTATAAAACCACTTGGAATATCATTGGGAAGCAATTATGTGAGGCTATCTTGAACTTTTTCTCCGCTAACTTTATGCCTAACCAAACCAATGCTACCATCGCTGCCCAGATCCCTAAGCTTTCTCATGCCTCTGCTGTCACGGATTACAGACTCATCTCTCTTTGTAATTCTTTTAACAAGATTATAGTAAAAATTTTAGCTAACAGAATGAAAGAGGTGATGACTATCATTATCCACCCGAGCCAAGCAGGTTTTATTAAGGGCAAAATCGTTACTAAAAACACCCGTCTTGCTACTGAATTGCTTGGGGATTTTAACAAAAAGGCTAAAGAGAATTTTTTTTGGTGCAAAATTTGATATTCATAAAGTCTTTGATTCTTTTTCTAGGGAATTTCTTTTAGCCCATTTTTTGGCTAAAGGATTCCCTCCTACCTTCACGGCTTGGATTAAAGCTTGCATATCCAATGTGCACTTCTCTGTGGCTATCAATGGGGCTTTGGAAGTGTTTTTTAACTCCTCTGCTGGTCTTAGACAGGGATGCCCCTTATCATAATATCTTTTTTTAATTATTATGGATGGGCTCTCTAGCTGCTTTGATGATTTGTTTGGAACAACACTTTTTCTTGAATGTCAGCGGGTAACACTTCTATAACTCATCTTTTATATGCTGATGATTTACTTATCTTTGGTAAGGCCACTCAGGAAAATTCATCTACTCCCATGTAAATTCATCATTGTTTTGATCTTTCAACGGGCCTTCATGTCAGCATGGAGAAAAGCACTATCATCTTCTCCAAGCACAGTCCTTTGGAGCAGTATATATGCAACATTTTTAACATCCCCAAATCCCAAAATCTTATTAAGTACCTAGGCTTGCCTATTCAGACGAAGATACTCCGCCAAGCTGACTTTCAACCTCTTTTCAAAACTATTTTTCAATCCCTTAACGGTCAGAAAGCTAAGTCTTTATCATTTGCGGGCAGAATTCAATCCTTAAAATATACCCTTTGCAACATAATTGCCTATTGGATTAGGGGATCTATCTTACCTGAAGCCTACAACAAAAATCATTTCCAAAACTTGCTTTAGATTTCTATATTTTGGGAAAATCAATGAGAAAAAACTCCATATCATGTCTTTGAGAAACACTTGTAATCCTAAGGAGCTTAGGAGACTTGGCCTCCCATCTATTGACTCTTTATACTTCACTTTTGGTTCCTTGATCATTTGGAGAATTCTCAATTCTGATAGTATTTTGTTTCATTAGTGAAAATCCAAATATCTCTCCCTCTAGAATTAGCACATCAAGCACCCCTCTATCTATTGGAAATTTATTGGTGAAGTTGCCAATAAAATTAAGAATTATATCACTTTTAGAGTGCACTGTTACAGCTCCTAGTCCTTTCTCTGGGACCCTTGGTGTAATGGAAATTCCATTATGGACCTATTCAACTTTTCCTTTGTGATCAGTAGAACTTTACTTGTTTCCAATATGCTTCTGATTAACATGATGCTTAATGTTAGCTGGATTCTTCCTGCTTTGTTCCCTGACTACCTGACTAAGAAAATTATTGTGATTAATATTTTACCTTCTTCTATGGGCTATCTCTAGAAAAGAAATGAAAATCCTAATACTAAGACCTTTATGAATATGTTTCATTCTCATGTCTCCCCAATTGGCTGGTATAAATATATTTGGGATAGAAAACATTCCCTTTGGATCTATTCTTATGCTTGGCTTGCTTTTAAACAAGGTTTAAAAATAGCTAACACTTTGGTTAGGCAAGGCATCCCTGCTCATTATCCTTGCATTTTCAGTAATGCTGCTTTAGAGACGCAATCTCATCTCTTCTTTAAGTGTGATTTTTCATATGGAATCTTAAAAAATTTGCTGAAGGGATTCGAAGCTATGCTCTTAAGGCCTAATCTTCTGCATGCTTTCAATTTTATTGAGGATTTAGATGTGGTCAGTCCTCCACGCCCATGGGTTTGACAAAATCAAGGTCAACAGCTTTCAATTTTATTGAGGATTTAGATGTGGACAAATACTCTAAATACTTTCTTAATCTCCCTCTTTGTGCCACCATCTATTTTATTTGGAGAGCTAGAAATGATAAACTTTTGGGAATTTCTTTGATTTTCAATCCATGGTGACTACAAAAATTAAAAGAGCAGCTATGTGTAAATCCACTTGATGGAAAAACTCTACTTCTCTGCATCTCCTGCTATCTTTAGCTTAAGCTATTTGGTATGTTATTTTTCTCTTGTTGAAGCTGTTGTTTCCTCTCTGCCTAGTGTTATTGTGCCTATTGTGGGATAGATGACTTTCAGATGGTTTGTGCTTAGGTTTATTCTGGATGGATCCTAGATGGTCATCTCGGAAACTAGGGACTTCATCCCTGTTAGCTGGGGGTATGTTTTTGAAGGACGATGATGCATACTGCTTCCAACTTTTCCCCTTAGAAGGTCTCGTTAGCAACCAGGGGAATTTTCAATCATCTTTGATGACATTTTGTTGGTCTTAATGCCAGGACTACAGCCTGAGTCTTTTTGAGCTCTTGATGCTCTTCTTGTTCTCCTTTATTTTTGGTGGAATATTTTTTTGTTTTTCCTCTCCTATTAGCTACTTTTTTATGTTGTAGCTACTATGGGGTTAGTTCCTTTTTACTTCATATATGTAATTTTTGTTTTATATCAATATAAGATTTGGCCCCAAATTCCACCCCCCCCCCCCCCAAAAAAAAAAAAAAAAAAATATATTTATACTCTTCATTACACTCCTATGGGCCATGACGATAGAGTAGTTTATGGACTAAGGATCGTTGCTGGTTGCTTAAATCCCAGATTAATCAAATATAGGTAGTGCATGGATTCGAACATATCAACAACGTTTCCTCTCGGCATGTCATGCTCTCACCTTTGAATCCAACTAATATGGCAACTTCTTTTCTTATTTTTTCATCATAATTTGTGAGTAGGAGTGTAAAGGAGAGAAGTTTAAAAGGGAAAGAGAGAAGAAGGTGAAGATGTGTGAGAGAGCTTGGGAGTTCACAAGAGTTACTTGCAGTAACTTTTTCTAATGAGATCCAAGTGTGATCTTATAACTTTTGATGAAATTTGTCATCATTTTTATAAACTCTATTAATGAAATGCTATGTTATACCATGAAGAAATCATGGGTATTTTTTCCTCTATGATATATGGAGTGAAGATGCGCTACTAATTAATTAGGAAATACAATCTTTAATGAGACTAGATAATCCGTGAAAGTTTATTAGGAATGTTAAGCCCTTATGAACTAGCCCAAGGTTAACCAAGAGGGGGAGTGAATTGGTATTTTAAAAATTCATTCAATCAAAAACTCAAAACAAAAACCATAATTCACCATAAAGAAAATAAGAAGTGCGGAAATTAAATGCAAAAAAAATAGTAGTAAAGGAACACAGAGATTTATAGTGGTTCGGTCAACTTGACCTAAGTCTACTCCCCGGAGGCGCCCTCCGGGTATTGCACTAAACTCAGTGACTCTCCTTTTGCTCACACAGCAAGGCAGAGAAGCCCTTACAAAACCTCCTTTCCACCGACACCGGTGAGGCAGAGAATTCGACTACTTTTGCTTCCTCCTGAAGCAGGCAGAGAACCTTGACCGTTTGTTGAAGTAGACCTCCCTTGAACCCCAAAGGACAAGGGATGACGATCAGAGAAGATGACTTGGAACCTTGTTTGGAGTATCATTTGTGAACCCTCACACAAACTCCCCCTCACAAGTTCTTATTCTCTCTCTCTCTCTCACTCTCTCTCTCTCTCTCTCTCTCTCTCTCTCTCTCTCTCTCTCTCCCTCTCTTTCCCTCTCCTCTAGGCTCTCTCAGGTCAAGACAATAGTAAAAGATACCCTCATGGGTGATATAAGAAAGCTTATATAGAAGAGCTTCGGAATAGCTCATTAATTGCAACTTGCCGACTTTATCTTCCATGACGATATTAATATCATCATGTACGATCAGTGCAAAATTAAGCTCAATCAGCCAAGACGATTTAAAACGATCAGAAGGTTTTTGTTCATATCGTCCAGGATGATTAAATATCATTATCTATGATTAAATCTAATCACAGAATATTGGCCAGACCATCGCTCTGAATGGATGTCTAGACAATGAAAAATAGCTTGATCGTCTCAGCCGACTAGTACAAATCAATGAAAATCATCTAGAACATCGCCCTGAATAAATGTTGTTTGATATATGATCGTCCAGGAATAATTAAGTTTTTTGAACTGATCGTCCCAGATGATCCTGCAATCATCCAGGATGATGTGATCGTATCAATCAAGCCTAATTGTTTTTCTTAACTACCAGATTAATTTAGGCATAATTATGTGTATCGTCTAGGACGATGTCCTGAATGATGTTCAAAAATAAATGATATCTAAATAGATCTGGCGGCTGATTCTTTTTTATTTGAGCAGATCGTCCCGGATGATACAAATATCGTTCAAGATGATGTGCTTAATGACGGTTGCCTTAACAAGGATGCCCTAATTAGGGTTTCTATTTTTAGTCTGATCGTCCAGGATGATATGGGAATAATCCTGGACGATGCACTCAAAATAGAGAACTCTATGTTCGATAGAAAAAATTCCCTCAAGTGTGTGTGTGTGCAAGGTTACTTAGCATCAGGAATCATATTTATTACAAATAGACTCAAGAAAGGAAAAGGTTTACAAACTGACTCAGACCTAGTCTACCCAATCTTGAGCTGGTTCAAATTGGAGTCTTGATCCTGTGGACCTGAAATATTAGTAGGCAAGGTAGTCGTAGTAAAATAAAAGTATTTGCAATCATCAAAATTTTATTTCAGAAAATAGATACGCATCAATCCGGAATCTTAAGTCTTAAATTTGTAAATGACGAGAAGACAAAGAGATCAATGGATTAATCAAACAAGTTTAAAACTATACCTGCTTATGCCAAATAGCCGTAAAAGTTCAATTATCAGTTTCTACAAGATATTAAAAAATGAATATTTATTTTACAAAAATACCTCATACAGATAAAATGATTGATTAAAAAATAGTGCTCTCTTTTCTTCTGCTTTTGAAGTTCCTTCTCAAATGCATTTGAATCCCATTTGACATCATGCTCTTTAGCAATTACATTTAGCATCTTTATTTTCATCCATGTGTTAAAGATGGCTCTCCCCATGTAGCACTTTGTCTCAACAATGATTCTAGAGATAATTACCATGACATAACACTTCATCCTTTTGCACATAATTCTCATCTTTTGATTATGTGTTACTCTAATATCATTTATAAAAACTCAAGTCATCAAACATCAAGCAATTGTCCACTTTGGCCTAATCCTAAGTGTGCTCCCATTGGAGCATTTTTAACTTTTTGTGTTTCTAATAAAATTTTATTAATCAAATAAAAAAGCGATGCTTTGATGTTTAAGAGTTTATTATTATTTTTTTAAATCAAAGGTTTCAGAAAAAACCTGTCTAGTTTTACTAAACCTTGATTTCTAAGATTTATAAAATGCTACTTTAGTTCAATCCTACCTGTAGCTGAACAACCCCTTTATGTGCATCATCAACACCAAGTACCATATCTAAAAGTATTATGGACATAACTTTGGTAAAGACTGCTAAAATAAATAAAAAATATTAAAATAGATATAAAGAGAAGATCTATTCCCGTAGGTTTAAGACTTGGAACAACTATAGCTAGGTCCTGCACAACCAAACATTAAATGAAGTTCTTTATATTAGCAAACAAGAACAAATCAATTAATTTCAATCATATGCATGGACAAAGAGATGGAATAATTTACTTTATATCTTAAAATGGCCATTGTTCATAATCTAGAAGGAAAGGTTTCTTACAGATCAGTGGGCATACAAAATTTAACATAATACCTTTGGAGGCCACTTCGAAAAGGTAGATTTTTAACCAAACAGAGTACTACCACTTGTCCATGTATCTTCATTTGAAGTACCCAAATATCTGCATCAATATAAGCTCAAATGACACCTTAAAAAGCTTATAATGTGTCAAACAAAACACATTAAAAGAAAGATTATTGAGGCAAAGAAACATTTAATTACCGAACCTTAAAATCTTGAATATCAATTGAAGTTATATTGAAGTTTTCAACAGGCTTCCTTGTAAAAAAAAAATAAAAGACAAATTGCAAGCTTGGATTTGAATCTGCAATCTAACAAGAAGTACAGAGGCTTGAAGCTTCATATCTTCAAATCGTTTCTTCCTAAGTAGAAAATGCTTCTATAAAAATATACATATATGGCAAGAAAATGAAAAAGAAATACATTAGTCAATTTATAATGTTATTGCCAATCTTCCTATCAAGGGAAGAAATCCTGCTTAAATTTCCATATAAGGATAGTATGTTATCCGCATCTAGTAATATTACATCCAAACCATCACATCTGCCTTCAGTGTACTAAAGTATTCCTCTTTAAATTCAGGTGAAGCATTAAAATTTTGCAGGTAACTTTCCTAAATGAATTGAAGAGCATAAGACTTGCATAATATTAAAAATTCATTGACCTCCTAGTTGTTTAGTTTAACATGGAAAAAAAAAACTACAATAATCATGCTAATAAATTTTTTTAACATAATTCAAATCTCCAAAACAATTATTCTAACAATGCTTCAACATAATAGTAAGTGCAATCAAAAAATTTAACATCAAAACTCCAATGACCAAAACTACTTTAATGAAGATAGTTGTAGTAAATGATGACATTAAGATCTACTAGAGCTACTATGATAATACAATTATTAAGAATCTGTGAAGTTCTCATCTCTTTTTAGATGTAAATGATTAGAGCAATATACATTTATTCAAATTCAACACCTCTCTCAGACCACACATTTGATTTAACAAATTTAGTTTTCTTTATAGGCTTTGGTTCATAACCAAGCCCATAAATATATGAAGATGTTTCTCCTAGAATTTAAGAACAAATTATTGCCTCATCAAGTGTTCCACCCTTGTTAATGATTTTCTGACAAGTTTCCATCATCTTGTCATGTGTTTTAAAAAAAAATCAAAATAGAAATGATGAAATATTACTAATAACAATATTCTAATAAATTTAATTTATTCTAACATATTTTGCCCGACATTATTTAGAAACTCATTTTTTTCTTTATTAGTAAACTCTTCCTTGTATAATTTGATCCATCTTAATCTTTACATCAAAACAAAATATGTCTTACATATTAATAGTTTTTGAAATTTAAACATGTAAAAAATTACAGATGCATGTTCATGTTGATGTGCTCTGAGGGATTTTGTTCCCATTAAGTGAATAAACTTCAATATCAAACAATTCAGAGAGTTTGATTCTTTTTTTTGTATTAAAAAATATTTGATTAAACATAATATAACAAATAGAAAATAATTAACGTCAAAATTTAATATTCATCTTCTTTAAATTAAAACATTTGTAATATGGATGTCTTTCATGTATATATCCATTTCATTATGGTCATATTATTTCTAATTCTTTTTTTATTTCCTCAAAAATTAATCACATGATAAAAAGTTTCATCTATGTCACTAACAAAATAGAAGAAAATTAGTTCACCGATAGTTTCTTTTTAATTAAAGATATACCTTAAATGTTTATGAGTCAAAAACATTACATAACTAAATCCAATCATTTGGTCTCTCAACAAGCTCTTTGTACTTTTTTTTTCTTCCCAACATTCCACTCCAAGTTTTTTATAATGTGTATAAGTCGTAGAGCGAAATAAAAAATCCCTTGGTTACGTTTATGCAGAGTAAAGTAAAATTATTTTATTTGAAAATAATGAGTAATTTGATAACTCCTAAAGCAAGTTAAAATGATCAATGCAAGATAAAAGGGAAAAAGAGAAAATTAAAATCCACACATCCCCAATCTAGCCAAAGACATGGTATCCTAAACAAAATAAAAGACCAATTGCAAGCTTGGATTTGAATCTTCGATCTAACAAGAAGCACAAAGGCTTGAAGCTTCATATCTTCAAATCGTTTCTTCCTAAATAGAAAATGCTTCTATAAATAATACATATATGGTAAGAAAATGAAAAAGAAATACATTAGTTAATTTATAAGGTTATTGCCAATCTACCTATCAAGGGAAGAAATCCTTCTTAAATTTACATATAAGGATAGTATGTTATCTGCATCTAGTAATATTACATCCAAACCATCTTCATCTGCCTTCAGTGTACTGAAGTATTCCACCTTAAATTTGAGTGAAGCATTAAAATTATACATGTAACATTCCTAAATGAATTGATTATCATGAGACTTGCATAATATTGAAAAATCATTGGCGTCCTAGTTGTTTTGTTTAACATGGAAAAAAAAACTACAATAACCATGCTGATCACTTTTTTTAACATAATTCAAATCTCTGTAATAATGCACTACATGATAGTAAGTGCAATCAACAAATTTAACATCAAAACTCCAATGGACAAAACTATTGTAATGAAGATAGTGGTAGTAAATGATGACATTTAGATCTACTAGAGCTACTATGATAATCCATTGTTAAGAATCTATGAAGTTCTCATCTCTTTTTAGTGGCAGTGACATGTAAATGACTAGAGCAATATACTTTTATTCAAATTCAACATCTCTCTCAGACGACACATTTGATTTAACAAATTTAGTTTTCTTTATAGGCATTGTATTAAAAAATATTTGATTAAACATAATATAATATATAGAAAACAATTAACTTCAAAATTTAATCTTCATCTTCTTTAAATTAAAACATTTGTAATATGGATGTCTTTCATGTATATATCCATTTCATTATGGTCATATTATTTCTAATTCTTTTTTTATTTCCTCAAAAATTAATCACATGATAAAAAGTTTCATCTATGTCACTAACAAAATAGAAGAAAATTAGTTCACCGATAGTTTCTTTTTAATTAAAGATATACCTTAAATGTTTATGAGTCAAAAACATTACATAACTAAATTCAATCATTTGGTCTCTCAACAAGCTCTTTGAACAATTTTTTTCTTTCCAACATTCCACCCCAAGTTTTTTATAATGTGTATAAGTCGTAGAGCAAAAATAAAAAAATCCCTTGGTTATGTTTATGCAGAGTAAAGTAAAATTATTATAGTTGAAAATATTGAATAATTTGATAACTCCTTGTGGGCTTAGAAAATTATTCCCTGGGCTCCGCCTTCTTTGATTGCTTTTTCTTTTGCGAGGGGGAGTTTTAACGGAATAAGTTTCAGGGTAAATTTTGGAAGGCAGATGGGTTTGTAGATAAGACACTACCAAGAGATTTCACCCTAATTTGTGAGGACTTTGTGATCTAAGTTTTGGTTTCCTATAGGTACAAGCCTCTATAGTTAATTACCCCTCCCGGTAATGAGAGAGAACTTTGATTAAGGCTAGTCGTCAATTATATAAGTATAAAATATGTGTTATCTGGCATATAGTAGCAGCAATGAGTTTGAAATTTAAGAATTTGGAAAATTTTGAAGAGTTTGAAGATTTTGATATTTAAAATAGAAATTTCACTACCTTACACTTAAAGCGGATGGTGGGAAAATTGATGATGGACCTGATCAAGATCCCTTGGTTCCATCATCCCAGGCCATGATGGTCCCTGGTCTACTTAGTTAGAGGAGGTAGTCGACCCAACCTAACAGAAGGATCCTTGTCGGCAGCCATGGGTTGCTTCATCCAAGGGTACCTTATAGACCTGGGGTAAATGTTTGTCTAAGGGTTTAAATTTGAATCCACCATAGCCAACAGAGGGCTTTGTACCCTATCAATCATATCATATGATTCATATCTCAAGGATTTGATGCCACTAAGGAGCATATTAGATCTGGCCATAACGGATATTTTGTGGTGCCTTTTGGCGGTAAAATCACTTAGTTCAGAGGGCCCCGGGTCATAACCGTTTATCCTGCGGTGTCATTTGGCGCAAAATTATCGGTTATAGGACATGTACAACATCCTTACTGGCAGTAGATTGTTTGAGAATGAATCATAGTGATATTTTTTACTAGGAATTAGCTCTATGTGAGCTGAAGTTATATTTCAAATTTGTCCACCTCGGCAAACTGTTGCGGAGGGTGAATGAGTTTTTACTTTAAATGGTTTGATGTTTAAATTTAAATTTTAAATATCTTGGAGTTTGGAATTTTAGAGATTTTGGTGAAGTTTTGAGGTTTTGATCAGCATTTGGAAATTTGGGAGGCACTTAAAAATATTTATGAATCCCTCTAGTCGAGATCTTTATTCAACACAGCCATCATTGGGGTGTTTGGGGGTATTTTCATTTATAGACTGAACCTTGTCGACTCTATCGAGCTGTTGATAGAAGATCGGATTCGTTATAGATTTTGTGCCTTTATTAATGAATTCTCATTATTTTACGCCTTGAATGTCTAATATGAATGTATAAAATAAATATCCTGGTCGACGTCACGGCTGTATATTTATTTAATGGTTCGAGCCGTGTCAACTTCTATCTACTTGCATATAAGGATCGGGTTCGATCTTGAATTTACTTACTGGCCCGAGTAACATCGCTAGCTAGATGTCACGTGTGTACTAATAACACGCTCCCTGGGGCCCATGCAGGTGTTATAATTGTACTTATCCATTGTGTACCTATGTGTATATAAGCTACAGTGCATGCTGTGCGAGGGTATTTTGAAAATATTTAGAAATTTCTTCTGTCCTCTTGAATGAATGTTTCAAATCCGATGGAGTGTTGTAGCAGCTTCTAGATTGAGTTGTTTGCTGCTTTGTACAGGTAGATTGTCGTGCATTACTTGCATGATTACGCAAGTAGATTGTAGTGCACTAACTAATCTCCTGCTTTGGATTATAGGAACTTGCACTTGTTGAATCCCTTTTGTATTCGCTTGAGGATAGCACTTTGTGGATATGATAGGTTCCCTATAGCAGTTTGTAGTTTTTTTTTTTTTTTTTTTGCGTAGCCGTCGGTAATACCGACGGCCTCTAAACCGCCGGTTCAAACCGCCAGTTTTCACTGTTTTTCCTGTAGTGATTGGATGGTTGTTAAATGTGGGGTGTGGTAGCATTTGTCACCTTTGCTGCACATATTTTGTATTCATTTGCAAACATTATGTTGTACACATGATGAGATTCTATAGCACCTCATAGGAGGGCCATGTACCGGTTTGAATTATAGATACATACGTCATAGTCCTTCATTATTGTCTCCATATGATTTGTAACATTTATCTATATTTAATTATGATCAAACTATACATGTCCATCTTGATCATAGCTTGGTAATAAATTAATGTTGCTAATCCATTATCAAGCTATAAAGAATTCAAGTCATGGCTTTGTGACCAAATCATATCCTCCACAATCTTCTCATTATTTGCAAAAACAAATCCCCACTTGCAAGTTCTTGGCCTTCAAAGGTGATTTATAACAAGTATAAGGAACTTGGTATTATCATCAATGTCTTTATTCCAATCCACATGACTCTTATAAGTCAAGTATAGTCATCCAAAAATTTCACGCTAAGATTTTTTATTAATTTATGCATGGATCCTTATTTGCTTGCATGATATTTGTTTGGATGAATTTAAATGACCAAAGTGGCTATCTTAATATTCAATTGAAGATCCTTGTATTGTTGCTCATTCATCTTAGCCATATTTAACTTTGAGTCAAATTCATGTACATTGCACTCCCACTTGGTTCTTGTTTATATGTTGATCATGCTTGAATGTCCTCCTTCATGAGTCTCATGTTTGTATGTGAGATTTAATTTCAACATTTTCCATAAGTTCATTTAGTGTTCACTTTCAAATTGAAATGATATTTCTTTTCTCATTTTGAAAGCTTAGTATTATGGTTCAAATCAATCAATATATTGATTATTCGTTTGATTAAATTATTTTTTCTCTGTTTTTTTTCCTTCTTTTTTTTTTTTGCATGTCTCCTCTCTACAATTTTTTCATAGTAACAGAATAAATTATACACATAAATCTATGAAAATTTAGTATATACATAAATTTAAAAGTATATATGTAAAATAACATACATATTATATATATATATATAGAGCAAACATTATATACATAAGAATTCTAATAGGAAATATATAAATAATATAACTATTATTTTCAATTGGCAATAGTTTTTAACTGCAAATCACAAACAAGATAAGGTGGAATATATAACTAATAAAGATGGTCACACATATATACACGAAAAGCGATCAGAGATATTCTCATTAACTCACTGCTGAATAAGAATAAAATAATTAAAATGGATTTAATGTGTTAGATAGATTAGAGGGCTCACTAAATAAAACGATTGCTAATTTAAAACAGTTGCCTAGGGTTGGATTTGCTACACGTTATATTGGTGGAATATAAAGGTTGAGACTAGGTTGCTTTGATAGTGATAGAAAGAATTCTTTGAATAAAAGATTACAGCTACAGCTATTATCTCTCTCTCTCTATATATATATATTTTAAAAAATAAGAAAGGCTACTGTAGTTCAAAAAACAATGTGAGGTTATGTGGTTTTTTTTTTATATATATGAAGTAGGCTAATCTAGTGAAACATAATGGCCAAATTTTCGAAAGCAGCGTATTTGTTGTAGAATTTAGCAGAAGGAGCGTAATGAGGAGAATATTTGAGAAGCAGCTAATACGCGGTTTTGCTCAGCGCTTTCATAGAATGCGCTTAATGAAACGGCGCATTCTATGAATGCGCTGTACAAAATAGTGCAGTATGTGCAATGCGCGGGCGTATGTGGCGCATTCCTCACAATCCAGCTGGCTGCCGACCTGAATGCGCGGTATGCTATGGCGCATTCTTCCGAATACGCGGGACTATCTGGCGCATTCTTTGGAATGCGCGGGAATCTATGGCGCATTCCTCACAACCCTCCAGTTATCTTGCTGTCAGCGAGCGGAAAACGAGGTGATTTTGTATTTTAGCGGGGACAAGATCCGGTTTATCCGCGAAAGTTGTTGAGGATATGGTGAAATTGATGGCGGTCGCTGAATATGAGTGGTTGGGAGCTGATAATTGATGACGGGAGTGCTGCGTTCCGGCTATAAAAGAGCTTGCTGCCTTCACGTTTACAGCACTCATCAAGCAGCGAAATTTCTCTCAAAATTTAGGTGTTAAAGCTCAGAAGGTATGGTTTTTTATTTGCTGCTTAATTTCTTAAGGTTTTATGTTAATTTTGTAATGATATAGTTAGAATTATTCCGTAGGGCGCTTGATTTTTTACTGACTTCTCAAGTATTGTCTTTAGTATTATTGAATTTGAGTTGGATCTAAGAAAATGCTTAACAGGTTTGCTTGAGAATAGTTGGAAAATTTTTTTTTTGTTTTGCCAAGTATTTTTTTAAATGAATATTAAAGACTAGTGCTGCCAAATGTTTAGAGAGGGTGCATTTTTGGCAATATCCCCTAAATTATTTGAATCTTATTGCCCACCTTTACTGACGTTTGTTGAGACTAAAGTGCTAAATATGACATCAACCACATAATATAGCTAAGATTTATTTGACTTCGATATAATCTTGATGATCACATAAATCTAATGGATATATATATATATATATATATAATTTGGTAAGATGCAATATCATAATAATAATAATGCATAAACAATTTAATAATTTCAAATCGACCACTAAATAAATCAAAATATTGATTAAGATTATGCATAAACTGACAAAGAATAGCCAAATGCTCATATCAAAATTTGATATGTTAGGCATATTTTCATTAAAAAAAATTATTTGATCTCTCTGTAAAGGCTTGATAAAGGAGAAATAAATGATATAATAATCTATGAAAAAGTTTTTGTGAGGTGATGCATCTTTAGAACTATATAAAGATGGCGTAGAATTGGAATTAATGGAGTCTATATGAGAGTAATATCATCTTAAATATATTTTTAGTTAAATTAACACATGATCACAATTTTATCCTTTATAGGGCCATAATGAAGAACACTGACTCATTAAGATTGAACAATATCATTAAGCAGGAGATTACAAATTTGAGTTTTATAAAAATGTACCATCATTTTATAGAAATAGAAATTAGAAGCTTGAAGGAAGAATGATGAAGTGGGATTGATATAATCAGCTTAAATAGCTATGGAATAGCTTCTTAAATACATCACAATATTCACAATCCAATTATAAAATGAAAGAGCAACAAAATCCATTAGTTATTGATACCAGCAGTGTAGCAATTAAGTGTATATTAACATTATAGTTACAATATGGAAAATTTAAGAGAAACAACCGTAGTTTAAATCATTTTATAACAACAAAATCTAGTAACATGGCTTAAGTTAAGGAATATGCAATAATAAACCACCAGAACGAACCAGTAAGAAAATGATAAAAAATAACTAATCTTATAATAAATTTAACATTAATAATCATTATAATCTTGTAGCTAATGTGGTCTGATAATAACAGCCAACAAAATTTTTCATGAAGATAGCTAATTAATGCCTTCGACTTAGTGAAATTAATGCATGCAATTATTTTTCTTGTAGATATTTAAATAATCAAATGAATTGTCCAAGTGTTTCCTCAAGCATTAAATCATAAGCATTACAAAGAAGGAAAATTATAGCACAGTTAGCAATGAGAAATGCCTTAATTTAAGATGACATAGTTTTTAAGAGTTGAGACATTTATTAAAACATATAAGAACTAGAAGAGTATCTGAGGAAAAAAGTGTCTTAAAATTAATAGAACAATAAATGATTATATTATGTATGATTTTATTGGGAGGAATTTAATATTATCTATCATGCGATGCAACTCATGAATAAGTATAAATTTCATATACAAAATTACAAAATAAATTATCCTCCAAACAACATAAATCAATGACGATAATAAATCAGGAGCCCTACGCGAAGCTAGCTGATTATGTCAAAAATAATTTTTCCTTTTTCGTTTCTGTTGGCAACATTTAGTTGGAATTTTGTGAGTTTAGAGAAATTTGACAATTTGAACTATATTGGGTGTCTGAGATGAGTACATTTTTAATAATAATGATTGAAAAATTGACATGAAAAATATTTTTTAAAAAATTATTGCAAAGAAAACCTTACTAATTTTTTTTTTTGAAAGAATTAAAAGAACATATAAAATATTAATAACAAAAATTAAATAATAATATAGTTACTCATAGTTTGAAAAAATAAAACAATAAAATAATTGTTCCAAACAGATTTTTAATCACAAATTATCTTACAGAGAAGGATCAACTTTTAAGAAAAATTAGATTATCGTTATCAAGAACTTTCCATTGAAGGAGAATATAACTCATATAAAATATTGCAAAAATAATTGATGTACAATTATGTTAAAAATATTATTGAAAATAGGTCAATATTTGTAAAAAAATATTTACTC
The DNA here is from genome assembly GCF_001605985.2 of Dendrobium catenatum. Lineage (NCBI taxonomy): Eukaryota > Viridiplantae > Streptophyta > Magnoliopsida > Asparagales > Orchidaceae > Dendrobium > Dendrobium catenatum. Next base: position 194,194 of record NW_021378092.1, read on the forward strand.
TGACACAAATTGAATCTACTATAGGCATGCATGCTTAAGTGTCTTTGTTCACATTTTAGTTTTATATATATGTATATGATATAATGATAGTAATCAAAATTTTTGATATGAAGATCGCTTCTCCGTTTTATGAAAAATTTTCTCAGATTGTGATAGGTGACTCAAATCATATCTTTGATTTCAAAGATTTCGACTCTCACCATTGAGTTCTCCTCAAAATTAATTTTATTGCATTTCTTCTCGGTTTTATAGAATCTATACAAGGTGAACTTTTCATATGTTATAATACCAAATATTTTGGATGATTTGGCTGGCTAATTTTAAAATTACACTAAGTAAAATAAAAATTTAATATTTATGAAAACTAATAATTTAAACATATTTTCACCCCGTATCAATATATGTTATTATCTTTTTAATGCATTATAATTTAGAAAAAATTACGAAGATGATAGTGTTGATAGTACATTAAAATTAGAAGAAACCATTAATATATGATTTAAGACTTGTATTTGTGGGTATTAATCTTGATAATACATAGGAATTTATTAAATAACGTTTCTTATGTTGATAGTATGTCACGATTATTGCTGTATTTCAATGGAGAGTTGCAAATTTCGGCCGAATTCACACCAAGTTATATTGGCGGGACGATTAGACCACTCCTGATCGATGATAATATTTCCCTTGAAATATTAAAAAGAAGAATTATGCGTGCACTTAGAATAAATTCTACAACAAGTACTATTAACCTCACATGTCGTCTACGAAATAATGGTGGATTTTGTGCGATTCATGTCACCGATGATGAGGTCTGTGAGTACATGTTGATGGAGGCTAGATCACAAGCTGTTGTTGTTTATGTGGAGATTGAGCAAATTTCACCTATCGAGGTGGCTGCACCACCGGTTCAAGCTTACATGTGCGTATCAACTATTGTATTTCATGATAGTTTGACTTAAGTTGTCATTAGACTTAACTTAACTTTTATGTGTTAGGCCCACCATCACATCTGAAACCTTCATGACTAGTGTTAGAGATGTTTCTAGAAATGTTGAAGATGACTTAGATGGTCGTCCAATAGGGCAGCTTCCACGAGTTCAACCTAGACTTAGTCAAGGGGAACATTCATATTACGACACCTCCAATTATACAGTAGCAGAAGATATCAACCCCTCAATGCCTTTCATGGAGCGTAATTCAGAAAATGAAGATGAAGGATATGAAACGATGAATAGCGATAGTACTAATTCATCAAATTGATAGCCCCGATATTGGACAACCACAATACCGATGGACAGATTTAACCAATACGGATTGTATGGAGAAGAGTTCATTGCAGAACACGCAACACAAAATCGTGATGGGAATTGATGCATGAACATGAATAATGATTTTGGTCGAAACAGTTCCGGCACTCAACAGTGGGATAAATGATGAAAATTTTGATGCTCCTTGTTTTAGCAGCTGGTTGGCTCTTACAAAACAACAAACGCACATTAGAGTTATATGAAGGTAAGATATTTCAATACAAAGTAAGATTTACGATAGTTTGCAGTTAATATGCCTGGTCGATACTGCATAATGTTTCAATTTAATAAACTCAACATCCAACAAAAGCCGATTGAAGTGTCAATTTGTGGCTGCAATCATCAAGCTCTGAACGTCCCTGCCTTTGGCGTTTACATGCTGCACGAAAGTAAAGATTAGGCGGCGTTATGGAAAATATCGACATGTGGCTCATCCAATACATGCACCTCACCCAATTCTGGCTAGTGGACCATCCTAATGCCCTCAAATTATAATGCAGACAAATAATTCCTATAATAAACAACAATTAGAACATGAAGCCACACACACAATTATAAGCTAGAATGGCAATCAAGTATGACATAAAGATATCATATATGAACGGCATGGCGCACGAACGTAGAAAAGCTTCTTGAGCACTTTTGGTAGCGTATGAGCATCTTATTACTCTATATTTGGGCCAGCAGTGGTAGCCCAAATGTTGTGGTCAACGGAGTATTTTGGCAACATGGGCCGGATTGCTGTGAAGTACTTGGGACGTCATCCAGCGGGAGAACAGTTCGTACGCAGACCAATATGAGGAAGACGTTGGCGACATTCAAGGATGATTCCTTCACAAATTGATTCTCTATTGCTCCACTCACGGCTACGCTGGACATCTTTATAGAGAATCATAGATGAATTTGGCACCGGAGATTTTCCTAACGACAAACGCTTCATGCATAATCGCTTTCATGATAGGCTTGTTCCTTATTCCACAGAGTACTCACGGAGTCAATGTTTCGGCTACAATGGCTACCTCAACTACGGTCGGTGACAGCTTCAGTAGGATTCGACTTGGATGGGGCTGTTCTTGACAATTTAATAGGGAGCTGTGTTATGCACAAAGACCCAAGGACATTATATACGGGTTGTGTGGCCTACTGCGCGCAAGTTTGGTCCTGGAGAGATGTATATCGGTGCCCACTCCGTTCCCTCAGATTATTGACTTAGCCGGAGCCGTCATCCATGCTGGTTGCAAGTTCGGGTAAGCTATGGTTTAATAAAAATTGATTTTCGTTATTTTCATTACATTGGTTCACCACAAATATAAGGTGGGCTGAAGAATAGGATACGTGAGCTAACCTCAGGTCAATACAATGCGTATAGAGATGAAGTCGATGGGTTGCGAATGAGTCAGGTAATAATAAAAATCTTCATTTAAATATAATAATTTAATCTCAAATTATAACAAAATTTCCGGGTGGAAAAATTTCTAGGCTAAGCCATACTTCATAAATACCCATAGACAGTACTAGCTGCTCTCTTTACAGTATACTGATGAGAAGAGATTTGGAGGCAAAACGAGTTCCGCTTATTAGTTGGAAAACGTGCAGAGTGCACCTTCCAGACCCGGGTCTGTAAGACATTTTCAGGGCTACCAACCACAGAAATCTGAACCCATGATCAGTCAATTCAGGCGCATTGATGGTAAGGGGTCGAGCAGACTCAAGATTGACAGTCCAGTACCGTGACTACCTCCAGATCTGGGAGGAGACGAAGGGCTTATCGTGGTACCCATCATTCAACCATGTACAGGCAACCAAGAAGTTGGTGCTTATCTACGGTGGTATAGATCCTGGGCTTCTATTTACCTATTACAACCTCAAGTTGAGCCTCCAGAGACCTTCTTTCCTCGATCACCTGGCGAGAGAATAGTGGTACGTATTGAAATGTTACTTAAAATGTTTCTTACAAACCCCATTAAAATATTGTTTTTTTTTAGGCGGATTACTATATACGATCATCAGCGATACTTGAGCCACTTGCCGGGGGCGCGGGCCAAAATGCTAGTTCAATGCAGATGGCTATAGATCAGGTTGCTGAATTGTCTGCTCGAGTTCAACAATCTGTTTATATCGACTACACGACCTTCGATACATCGACAGAGGCAGAGCAACATAGAAGAGAACGTACAGAGAGTTCTCATGGCCAGCAGCACAGTAGACGATCTGTTTCAGATGCACCTTCTAGGTCGATGGGAAGTAGACACCGACGGAATGTTGCGCCAGACCCGCATCGGCATTCCGTTCATACACCATCCTTGGGAGCAGGTACTTCATCCCCACATTGGAGCCCGCACATTGGACAGTCCAGTCAGCAAGGACAAATTTATTATGACCCGCAATACATCCAAACTAGTGGCCAATCATTATTTCCAATGGCCATTCCACACTGGATGTCATCAGTAGGATTACCTTCTTCCCCAATGCAGCAGGACATTATGTTAACAGTAGGTTATCCTACAGAACCAGGTACACAACTTTCACACCAACGTGCTGAGGTTGAGCAGGAGGACACTGAGGTTTCAGAGGAGCCACAGTTACAGAGGAGAAGACGAAGGGCACCAAATAGATTTACTCCAGGGAGTGGGGCATTGCCTAGGCATCGGTAGTATGAGATTTGAGATGTAATGTTATGCTGATTTTTGGGATATGACTTCCAGTTCTAAAATTTTTTTAATGTTACGAAATCTTCTTATTATATTGCTCGACAACTCATATCTAGTAGTTATAATTTTCTTTTTCACATACTCAATTTTTTTTCTTCATTTTTTTGTATTAAATAATAAAGGTAAAACCTACAATTCTCATAGACATTTCCGAAAAATTTCATTTCAGCATCATTAATAAAGAATGTACTCCAACAATTCCGAGGCTAGCAGCACTACCGAAATCAAAGAATGGATTACGGAGGGTACTATACGAGTGCGTCAAAGCTTATCATATCCTGTTGATAACGACCTAGAGGCTAGAGTTACATCAAATTCACTATTCAGATGTATTATCCATACTTGGGATGAAGAAGACGATTCCTTACTGTGGTGCTTACATGATGATACGATGAAAGAGAAGGAATACAGAGGAAACCACGCACGTCGAGAGTTAGGCTGGAAATGTATACAAGAAGGCTTCCCCATATTTAAGCACCACCTTGTGGCAATAGATTTCCTAAAAGGTAGAATTCTAGAACTTTCTCGCGATAAAAACGGTGACATTGAACCCGGTTTCGGAAGGTCTATGATGGATATAGATAACTGTATTTTATACTCTGAATGGACGCCTCGCCAAGATAAGCACATATTACATTCTTATAAACAGCTGATGCAAACTTCAAAACACCCTAAACCTAAGGATTTTCTTAATGGACAAGATTGGCAGCAATTACAACAACAATTCCAGATCGAGTTCAAATGTTGTCCTACACAAACACAGCTCCAAACTCGTGTACGACATCTTCTTAATAATATGAAGAAGTAACTTCAGCGTTACTCCTATCACCGTGCTTTAAAATTGTATTTCATGTTGTTATTTACTTCCTCGTTCGAACATAACTTTTAAATGTATTTCTTGTTGTTATTTTGATGATTAATATTCATGTTCGTGATTGTTGCTGAACTTGCATTCCGTTATATTACTTTCGCTCGTTTTCTTCAAATCTTTTATTTAAAAAATATCATTTTATATTATTATCTTAATGACAAACTAAGTTGCATATACTAAATATTCATCTAGAAATGTCATCATCATCAAGGAGCTTATCAATTAAGCGGTCACCATCAAGGGATTTCCTTCATATTATTCCAAGGAAGAAATTGATCTATGATGGTATTATTCGATTAACAGAGTGTATGTCGTATCCCATGGATGAATTCTTGGAGGACAAAGCAAGATCAAATGAATTATTTCGATGTTGTCTGCATGAATGGTCATGGTATGAAGATGATAGTTTATGGGATACATATCATGAAGTTATCAAATGTCGTCATCCCATGTATGTGGATGGAGAAACTATTACTGATTTGGACTGGCAATTTGTACGACAAAGGTTTAGAGATCATAATAGTCATTTTGCTCCTATAAGTACTTTAAAGACAAGAATTAGTGAAATCACAAAACAAAAGGATGGTTCTGTTGTGGTCAATGTTGACAATCCAATAACTGATGTGCAACATTGTATTCTTTACCAAGACTGGCATACTCATCAAGATGCATTTCTATCAGAAAAATACCAAGAGCTGAATATTATAGATGGTAAAAAGAAGAAGGAGTTCTTAAATATCAAAGATTGGCACCTCATCCAAAAGCAGTTCACAGAAAAATTCTTATGTTGTCCAACATTAACCCAAATTCAAGCGCGTATGCGCATTGTACTAAGCCGCTCGTAATTAGAATTTCTTTACCTTTCTTCTAATTCTAATGATATGTATTTCATTCTATTAATGAACTTATCATGTATTTTTAATAACTTGTGCTAATTAATTTACGCAATATTCCCATCCCAATCATTTTATGAAGAAAAAGATGCTGAATAAATTTTCAGTCATCCACTTATTCAATACTTTGTCATAAATTGATATATATTTCATTTTAATATACCTTCTAAAATTAAATTGATGTTAATATTAAGTTCATAACAATTTAAATAGAAATAAACAGATTTTCTAACTTAATCCTATTTTTTAAATTTAATTTTAAATCATATTCACAACATTTTTTGAAATAACATTTTTAACTTGTTTTAATAACTATTTCACCATTTTCTCTCAATTTTAATTAACTAAATTCCATAATTAACCTTACTTTAATATTTATTTTAAAGTATATTGTATGTCGCATTAAATCTATTTTAACTTTATATATCAAAATTTAACCTAACTAATATTTCATTAAATATTCCAATTATGAAATAAATAGATATTACTATATCTAATTTAAATCAAATTTATAATACAAATAATTTAAATATCTAATAGTTATCCGGCTCATAAACTATAAATAACTTATATCAAATTGACTTTATATATCAAAATATAATCAAACTAATATTTCATTAAATATTTCAATTAGGATATAAATAGATATTACAAAACCTTTTTTTACACATACGATTTTTACTTTAGGTTCATTCAAAAATATTTAGAAATAGCTAATGTAATCAAAATGTAGCCATTTAATTGTTACATTAAAATTATAAGAGTTTCATTGAAACCTGGGTATCCCGTCCAACTGAGATCTCACTGAAAACTACGCCAATCATTTTGCGATATCGACGTGAATACTAGGAAAAATTAGAATGAGGAATACGCTACACAATTAGGCGCATTCTTTGCATGCGCTAACGTATTCAAAGAATGCGCCAGTCATTTAGGCGCATTCTTTGAATGCGCCAGTCATTTGGGCGCATTCTTTGAATACGCTGATGCCTATAGCGCATTGGCTTGTTCTCAAATTATATTCCAACCACGCTGCTTCCAATAAATGGCAGAAGAAACATGCTCCTTCTCAAAATTTGGTCAAACATAATGGGCTTCTTCTCCTCCTTTTTTATGGGTAAAAAAAAAAAGCTATTGTTTGGAACAAGCCATCAATGTGAAAAACGTGATAGGAACGTAAAGCTGCTAAAAAAGTTCACATGAGGAGGAATCTTCCCTTTTCATATACCTTTTCTTTTAAAACAACAGTAGAAGGAAGGAAGCCGTTGAGCTGGCTTGTTGTTTTGCGTGAAAGACAAAGAAGTTGCCATAGTCTTCTGTGAGAAGTTTAGCTGTGGGAGATTGGGCAGAGCAGAGAAAACGGAGAGCAATTTTTTTGTTTGCCTGAGTGTGGGGAGACGTCTGGGTTATTAGAGGTTGCCGTGGAAGGAATTGAAGGGTGAAACTGTAAGGTAGCTAGAGTTTAAGGACTGAATCGGGGCAGCTTGAGCAAGCGGCCTGGGGATTTGTGAACAGAGGAAGAGGGACGGGTGGTTGCAGGTTGGAGGTGAGAAGTCGTGAAGGCCAGGAGGTCGGAGGGATTTTGACGGAGGAAGGCTGTGAAGGAGCTTGTGTAGAGAAGACTTGAACTTGTGAATGCCACCGAGCCCAAAACTCTCGTTTTCTTCTATTTTAACGAAGAGGCTGACCTTCCCATCGAGGCCATCAGCAGATTTCCTGGATTCAGCAGAAGATTTTGCACAGGATTAAGAGCAGCTAATACAAGTTTTGCATGAAATGGGCTCCTGATTTATATTTGCCTTTTGATTTCTCTTTAATATTTACTTACTAGAGTAATGGACATTAATTAAGCTCTTAAATGACAGAAAATTGCCAAATGACCGAAATAATGCATTTTATGTGTCGAATTCGTTGAATATATAAATTAGATGAATTGGTAGTGCATTTAAGGTATTGCCGATGTCCCGGTCACAACGACGTAATCTGTTTTGCGATCGAACTTCGTTTGAGCATCGAATAGGCATCATTTCCGTCGTAATGTGTGCCTTCACATCACATTCGAATCGTCTCGAGATTTATTCCACCACCTCAATTGATCCAAATTAATAATATAAAATGTATATTCTTAATGCCGGCAACGTTCTAGACACAATAACGTTGTATGTTTTGTGATCGGATATCATTTCATCACCAACGAGGCTAATTTCCTTCGTAATGCATGCCTTCACAGCATATTTGAAACGCCTCGACATTCATTTCACCACCTCAGATGATCCAAATTGATTAAATAAAATAAACATTCTAAATGCCGACGACGTTCTGGATACAATGACGCTGTCTGTTTTGCAATCGGACATCATTTTGTTATCGACAAGGCTAATTTCCCTCATAGTGCGTGCATTCACAGCATATTTGAATCGCATCGGGATTCGTGTCACCACCTCACATGATCCAAATTGATTAAATAAAATATATATTCTGAATGTCGGCGATGCTCCGGACGCAATGGTGTTGTCCATTTGCCGATCTGACATCATTTGATCAACTTCGCGCTTCAATTTCAAGTGTCGGTCGTCTCGTTTGATCGATTTCATTCAATTTGACCATGAGGGGCCTCGACTTAGGTGAACTCGACATCCTGATCATATTGGCGCAGTCTATTTGGAAATTGGAGGTTGTTTGACCCTTCAAGCGATGCGTCGCACCAACCCGCGCGCTACTTGATTCGCCATATTCTTTCTTTTTTGCGCGTGGTTCGTCTTATATGGGTCAACACTCCTAAATCAAGTTAAAATGATCTATGCAAGATAAAAGGGGAAAAGAGAAAAATAAAATCCACAAATCTGCAATCTAGTCAAAGACATGGTATCATAAACAAAATAAAAGACCAATTGCAAGCTTCGATTTGAATCTTCAATCTAACAAGAAGCACAGAGGCTTGAAGCTTCATATCTTCAAATCGTTTCTTCCTAACTAGAAAATGCTTCTATAAAAATACATATATGGCAAGAAAATGAAAAAGAAATACATTAGTCAATTTATAAGGTTATTGCCAATCTACCTATCAACGGATGAAATCCTACTTAAATTTCCATATAAGGATAGTATGTTATCCGCATCTAGTAATATTGCATCTAAACCATCATCATCTGCCCTCAGTGTACTGAAGTATTCCACCTTAAATTCGAGTGAAGCATTAAAATTTTGCATGTAACTTTCCTAAATGAATTGAAGAGCATGAGACCTACATAATATTGAAAATTCATTGGCCCCCTAGTTGTTTAGTTTAACATGGAAAAAAAAAAACTACAATAATCATGCTGATCACATTTTTTAACAAAATTCAAATCTCCAGAACAATTACTCTAACAATGCTTCAACATAATAGTAAGTGCAATCAACAAATGTAACATCAAAACTCCAATGGCCAAAACTACTGTAATGAAAATAATGGTATAATGAAGATAGTGGTAGTAAATGATGACATTCAAATCTACTAGAGCTATGTGATAATCCATTATTAAGAATCTATGAAGTTCTCTTCTCTTTTCAGTGGCAGTGACATGTAAATGACTAGAGCAATATACATTTATTCAAATTCAACATCTCTCTAGGATGACACATTTGATTTAACAAATTTAGTTTTCTTTATAGGCTTTGGTTCATAACCAAGCCCATAAATATATGAAGATGTTTCTCCTAGAATTTAAACAAAAATTATTGCCTCATCGAGTGTTTCACCCTTGTTAATGATTTTCTGACATGTTTCTATCATCATCTTGTCATATGTGTTTTAAAGAAAATCAAAATAGAAATGATGAAATATTACTAATAATAATATTCTAATAAATTTAATTTATTCTAACATATTTTGCCCGACATTATTTAGAAACTCATTTTTTTTCTTTGTTAGTAAACTCTTCCTTGTATAATTTGATCCATCTTAATTTTTACATCATAACAAAATATGGCTTACATATTAATAGTTTTTGAATTTTAAACATGTAAAAACTTATGGATGCCTGTTCATGTTGATGTGCTACGAGGGATTTTGTTCCCATTCGGTGAATAAACTTCAATATCAAACAATTCAAAGAGTTTGATTCTTTTTTTTTGTATTAAAAAAATATTTGATTAAACATAATATAAAAAATAGAAAACAATAAACGTCAAAAATTAATCTTCATCTTCTTTAAATTAAAACATTTGTAATATGGATGTCTTTCATGTATATATCCATCTCATTATGGTCATATTATCTCTAATGCTTTTTTTTGTTTCCTCACAAATTCATCACATGATAAAAAGTTTCATCTATGTCACTAACGAAAATAGAAGAAAATTAGTTCACTGATAGTTTCTTTTTAATTAAAGATATACTTTAAATGTTTATGAGTCAAAAACATTACATAACTAAATTCAATCATTTGGTCTCTCAACAAGTTCTTTGTACAATTTTTTTCTTCCCAACATTCCACTCCAAGTTTTTTATACTGTGTATAAGTCGTAGAGCGAAAATAAAAAATCCCTTGGTTGTGTTTATGCATAGTAAAGTAAAATTATTATAGTTGAAAATAATGAGTAATTTGATAACTCCTAAGCAAGTTAAAATGATCTATGCAAGTTAAAAGGGGAAAAGAGAAAAATAAAATCCACACATCCCCAATCTAGTCAAAGACATGGTATCATAAACAACCAGCAATACATATACATTAACATTAACATACACAGATTTATGTTTATGTATAGTAAAGTAAAATTATTAGAGTGTATGTTAGTGTTAATGTGTATGTATTGCTGATTGTTTATGATACCATGTCATAAACAAACAGCTTGAGCACATTAAAATAAAGAGCAAGCTAACTTACTAACCAAGCTTCAATAAATAAACACATACACATTAACACTAACATATGTTTTCTAATCACATATGATGTAATCCTCATTTCTAAGCACACAAACTCTGTAATCCTCATTTCTAAGCACACAAACTCATAATTTACCGCCATGCGAGCATAACACTTATGAAAGCAACTTGGTTAAGAAATTGCCTTCGAGCATTACCCGCTCCTCTTCCTAGGATCCTATATTCTCTAGAATTAGTAATAAGTCCTCAGTAAAAAAAATGAGATTTGAGCACCCGCCAAACCCCAACAGACTAAATTCTATGTCTCCCCTTTGGACCATAAATCTCTTTAAATTTTGAAATTTCTTGGATTTACGGATTTGACTGAAGAAGCGCATGAAAGGGAGAAAGATAGTTACCTTCATAGGGAGCGAGCGCCTATAGTTTCATCCATGAATTCTGATATGATAGGAACCAATCGTCGTTGAATGGGTGAAGTCGAACAACATGGAGCGAATGATGCCACGAGAGTAAAACTCTACCTCACGCAAAGCAACAAAGTCTAATAGCCACGAGGAAATAGGGAATCTGAAAAGCTATCTTCTCTAAACTTGGAGGAAGCAACAACGATGGTTCCACGACAATGTAGAAGGAACGATGATGGTTCCCGTCACAATGGAGGATGAAACACTGGTGTAAAACAGACTTCTTTCTCTCGCCCATGCTCATAAAATCCTTTTTCGTTGAATTGGCCTGTTTTATTTACGCGGAGAATTACATTAGCATCTTATTTCAATTTACTTCGTGTCAAATCAAACACCTAAAAAGTTAAATCCCTATATTCACTTTACTTTGCACTCACTTTGCTTCCAACAAAATAGCCCCAAATGAAAATCTAAATTACTTAATTTATAGAAAAAAAAACTTACAACAAATTCTTAAATAGCATAAATTCTTTGGTATGAAAAAACTTCTCCCTTATAGAATCAAACAAAACTATTTTGATTAGCATAAATATTTGGAGATTATAAAAATTAAATGATTCATTTATTACATCATTTAAATTTTTTTTTTATCAAACAATTCAGACATTTCGGGATCTAAATTTTTCTTAAGGGTAATTATCCATATAAGGGATTTTAATGACATTTTTTTAAATTATTATACACTAAGGTAAAAAAAAAAGCATTACTTACTAAAATAGCTTATGTATATGAAAAATATTTCCTCATAATTATGGAAGAGAAAATTACCAACCAATTCTTTTCTTTGGTAGCTAATACGAAGCTTCTCATTAAGTTAGTGGCCTTTATCATTATTGTTCGCTAAAAGTATACTTTTAGCAACTTTTTTTTACTCTAACATTTTGGATGTGTGTGTGTGCGCGCGTGCGTGTGTTTGTGTGCTCGGGTGGGTATGTGTGTATGCGCGCATGTGTACTCATATTTATATTCAATTGAGCTTCTTAATAAGTTTTATGTTGAGCCTTATTGAAGCTTATTCATGAACTTTAATCAAAGTAGTTATATATATTTTATTAAAACTTTAATTATTACGTAATTTATATTATATTTAAATAATTTTAGCAATTATTATGTCATCCGATTCGATCCTGATTCGACTCCAGTTAAACTATCATAACATGAACCTCTCCTTTCGGTTTGTTGTTCGATCCGATTTTCACATCCTTGCTTTAAGGAAAACAAGTATAGTTGCTACAATAGTTTATGGATAGTTAATTGTTGCAGAGATATCTTGAATACATATAATTTTTATTGGTTCATTACTGATTTGATTATTTAGTTTAGTGATTTGCTGGAATTTGGTTATTTTATTATTTTTTTTGTATTTTTTGGAATATTTAATTAAAGGGTCAATTTTATGACTTTCTAAATTATAATAATTTCTAGAGTTTTTTATTTTTAATAAATATTATACCTTAGGATGAGTAAAATGATAATAAGTTTGTTGGATTTTGAATTTTTTGTAATTAATTATAATTTTTTAAAGTTTAGGTATATTTTTGAACTAACATTGACCAAAGAATTGACTTTTGGATATTTAGTAAATTCTGGAAGTTTAGTATTTTTTTTATAAATATTAGACCCTGAGAGAAGTTCAATGCCCTTTATTTTGTTCAATTTAGAGTTTTCTATAATGAATTATATTTTTTTATACAATTTACACGTTTAATTAAATTATTTAATTGCTGAATTAAGGGGGTTTTCTTATTTTTCCACCAAACTTACTCCAAACCTCTTGAAATTCATTCCAAATGTCATAAATGACATGTAGAATTGTTTTCAAGAGTTTAAGAGTTCTCTAAGTTTTTTTTAAAAATACTACAAGTCTACAACTCAAAATTTTATAACAAGCTTTAGAACACTAAATTTGGGTGAAATTTGAATTTTTTATGATTTTTTGAAGTTTTGGGCATTTCTTAAAATTATTTTTGCATTTTTATTCTTTTAGCATTTATTTAAATATTATAGCATTTAATCATTGAAAATTCATTTTTAACATTTGGATGGTAGCTAGGACACATGGCGACTCCTAGAGAGTCCCTTAACCACATTAGCGTAATGTTACTTCCATTCGATACTCATAGAGCTTTTCTCTTTCATGTCCTTCCGCCGATCGGAGTTCAACAGGATCGCTGCCATTCTTAAGGCACGAGAAGAGTCGGCAAAGGCCGAGGCTTTGAAGGATCTCTCGGCCACCATTCCCGCGCTGCAGGATAAAAATGGCAGATTGGAGAAGGAATTGCTTGCCCTGAGGAACAACGAAGCAGAGATTCAGAATTTGATCCAGGTAACCAGCAATCAGATTCAGCTGGATAACTTGCTAAATAGGGAAATTATGAAGTTTGAGATGAAGAAGGATTGTGTTCGTCTCGAGGGAGAACTCGAAAACATAAAGAAGGATTGCACGGCTCTCAGAGAAAGCGAGAAACTTGCTCAAGAGAAGATCAATGATTTAATGGAAGAGGTTCGAAGAACGAGGGAAGAATCTGCTAGTAGAAAAGCAGAGGATGATGAGCTTAATGCCTTGAAGCACAAGTATTTATAGATTGTGAAAAAGGAAACGGATCTAACGTGGAACCTTATTCTTTGTAGAATCTATTGCTCGAGACTTAAGGGGAGGTATACTAGCCTGAAAAGCGCAAATTCAGCCCTCGAAGTGTCTGAAAAAAACACCAACAAGAGAAGCAAATTATTGGAGGAGGTTCAGTTAAAGTTTGAGGAAGAAAGGAATGGGAGAATTGCTGAGTTTGATTCATGGGAGGATAAACACTCTCCAATAGAGACTTGGATTCAGCAGTTCTTAGACAATAATCCTCGTCTGGCAAATAAAGTTAAAGAACAGACCACAAGAAAGAAGAAAAATAGCAGCAACAGCAAGTTTTTACTTGGCTCAAACATCTAGAAAAGGTTCTCAGCTCTATCAAAGGACATAAGTTTTCAAGGGGTCGTTTATAGGTAAGTGATGATGTCATGGCCTGTCAAATCTTATGCGACAAGTTTTATTTTATTTTTTTGTTGGGAAAATGACAAGTTTGATTTCAGTGAGAAAACAAGGAAGATAGGATTCTATTGACAAAAAATGGTGCAACTGAAGTTTTGCTAAACGATTAAAAACAGGGGTCCTCTTAACCGATTAGTTCTGCCACCAAATAGGATATATGTTGATTCTTGCTAAATTCAGATTAGGTTGTTAAGCCTAAACTAATTTTTCAAGCCTAATCAAGAAGGGGGAGGGTGAATTGGTAATTTAAAAATTCTCCTGGATTTAAAATTGAAGCTGTTGATTTACGAAGGAAGTTAAATAAAGTTTTAAAATAAAATTTTTCAACCACAGAATAAAAAACTTGAGGAAAATAAGTAGCAAAAATTTAAATGATAGAAAGATTTATAGTGGTTCGGTCAAACACGACCTACATCCACTCCCTAAAGACTCCCTTTTCAGGTATTGCACTATTACTAAAAGTGGCTCTCCTTTTGCCCGCACAGTAAGGTGGAGAAGCCTTTACAAAACTCTCTTTCACCAATCCCCAGTGCGGCAGAGAACTGACGTCCTTTCACACCCTCCAAGTGTCGGCAGATAACTGTCGTCCTTTCACACTAGTATCGACAGAGATTGTCATCCTTTCACACTCTCCAAGTGTTGGCAGAGAACCATCAACTATTCACACTCTCCAAGTGTCGGTAGAGAATCTGATCTTCTTCAAAGATCTTCTCACAATCAATCTAGAAAGACAAGAGGAATAGTGAAAATATAAATCACATAGAGATCCTTACCTTTGAATAACCTTGTGAACCCTTCACAATCCACTAGTAAGAAATCACTCTCAAATACTCTCTCACACTCTCTCCTTCAATTGCCCTTGAAAAATCATGAAGACAAGATTTTTTACGCTAGTTTTAGTGGATCTTTTATACAAAAGACACAAAAAATCGTCCAGAAAATTGAAATTTTCAATTTTGAGTGTACACGATCATACAGTACGATTAAACTATTTTTATTGGTTCATTACTGATTTGATTATTTAGTTTAGTGATTTGCTGGAATTTGGTTATTTTATTATTTTTTTTGTATTTTTTGGAATATTTAATTAAAGGGTCAATTTTATGACTTTCTAAATTATAATAATTTCTAGAGTTTTTTATTTTTAATAAATATTATACCTTAGGATGAGTAAAATGATAATAAGTTTGTTGGATTTTGAATTTTTTGTAATTAATTATAATTTTTTAAAGTTTAGGTATATTTTTGAACTAACATTGACCAAAGAATTGACTTTTGGATATTTAGTAAATTCTGGAAGTTTAGTATTTTTTTATAAATATTAGATTCTGAGAGAAGTTCAATGCCCTTTATTTTGTTCAATTTAGAGTTTTCTATAATTAATTATATTTTTTATATAATTTATACGTTTAATTGAATTATTTTATTGCTGAATTAAGGGGAATCTCTTATTTTTGCACCAAACTTACTCCAAACCTCTTGAAATTCATTCCAAATGTCATAAATGACATGTAGAATTGTTTTCAAGAGTTTAAGAGTTCTCTAAGTTTTTTTTTTTTTAAATACTACAACTCAAAACTTTATAACAAGCTTTAGAACACTAAATTTGGGTGAAATTTGAATTTTTTATGATTTTTTGAAGTTTTGGGCATTTCTTAAAATTCTTTTTGCATTTTTTATTTTTTTAGCATTTATTTAAATATTCTAGCATTTAATCATTGAAAATTCATTTTTAACATTTGGATGGTAGCTAGGACACATGGCGACTCCTAGAGAGTCCCTTAACCACATTAGCGTAATGTTACTTCCATTCGATACTCATGAAAACAAATCAAAGGTTTGGATGGAGCCACACAAGCACATTCAAGGCTTATAGGGAACCCAAGTTCAAATCCAGGGACCATGTGCCATCCTTAGCCTTCCGATTAACCTAGTTTGAGGGAATGAACAACCTAGATCAACCCATATTTCTTAATTTATTTTTGAACTAAAACTTTTAATGCCCATAACTTTAAATCCAACTGTCCTATTTTTATGAAATTTAAAATAGAAGCACTTGATAATATAATCCTTCAATATCTTGAGTTTGGTGGCTCCATGATTTGAGGATTTAAAGCAATTTCAAGATGAAGTAAAAAACTTAAAATGCATACAACTTCCCAACCAAATGATGAATTTGCATGTTTTTGGGCTCGTTTTGCTCTTGGAGAGATCCTCTTCAACTTTGTAGAAGACTACAAGATTGGATTCTAGGTGGATTTAAAGTTATCTCTAAACTTCCTCTTTCTCTCATTCTCTCTCTCTCTCTCTCTCTCTCTCTCTCTCTCTCTCTCTCTCTCTCTCTCTCTCTCTCTCTCTCTCTATCTATCTCTCCCCCCCTCCCTCTCTCTCTCTCTCTCTCCCCCCCCACACACACCAATAATTGGTTTGAGAGCTATAGAATGGTGGATAAAATGGTTGGAGAACTTGGAAGAACTCTTAGAGAAGTGGGGAGAACAAGTTTGGGGGTTGGAGGCAAGTGAAAGGATGTTAGATGAGTGAACGAGGGTTTTTTAGCCTTTTTTCCACCTTAAACCCTAACTTTTGATTTGGATGGTTGAGATGGCTGAGAGGGATTCTTGGATGATTACCATATGTCTAAAGAGATTGAGAGATAGTGAAAATTGTAGTAAGCTTGAGCGAGACTTGTTTGAGCTCATTTGAGGGAAGGGTTTTTTCCCTATTTAGCTAAGCCAATGCATGAGCTAGGTTTAGTTGCTAGATTAGGGCTTCTTTAGACCGATTTAGACAAAATTTAAGCAACGTTTCTTGGGAGGTTTGGAGGGAATGATTTTCTTAGTCAATGGTGGACCATTTTACCATACTTACATGTTTTAAAATGGCTTGTTGAATGTCAATCAGTCAATTGTGACTAGGATGTTGGGGAGTCACACATATTGTAGGGATAAACTCCATTATATTTGAGGCCAAGGGTTGAGTGTTTGCATGAAAGGTTGATTGAATGCAAGTGTTTTACCATTTTAAATAGGTTTTCCAAGTCAAATCAATGGTGATTTGAGATAGAGAATATTAGATTTGCTTCAAATATTCAATGGAATGATTTTGAGTGGTTAATTTAATTTGAAATTGCTTGAAGCATTGAACTTGACTTTTGGTTGGGTGTATGTTTGGTTTGCTCAACCATGGTTAACTTTATCAACAATGTCAAACCAAGGGTTTGGATTGGGTCCATCAAATTCCAAATTACATGTTGGACACAATTGGTGGTCCCATGCAATGGTGAGGTCTCCTTGCATGAAATGCATATTTTGGCCCCTTAAAGGGCTTTTTGTTCAACCATAGGTTACTTGGTCAACCAGGTCAAATAAAGACATGGGTTTTAGTCTAATACACTCCAAATAATATTTAGAATGAATTAGAGGAGGTTTCAAAGGTTGGTTTTGTTGCAACTCGGGCTTCTAAATTTATGATTTTTATGATAACAAATAATACTGATTAATCTTTTATTTATCCTAGTGTTTGTAGTGCATATTTATTGATATGTTGATTAATATTTTAGGTACACCATGCATTATTTTTTTGAAGATTCATGACTCAAAATTATGTAGAATTGGTTATATTAATGAGTATGTAATTTTATTTCTTAAGTCAAGTCTGGTAATGATGTATGTTAATTTGTTGATCGTGCACACACATAGAGGGAGCAAAAAATGATTTTAAATATTTTAATTTTTATGTACATCATATGGTACGATTTAGTGTAACATAAATTAATTAAAATATTTAATTTTTCTGAAAAAAAAATTAAAATATAACTAATCATACAGTACGAACACCACATCATACTATACGAACAATTATAATTAGAAAGCTCATCGTCCATTAAATTAGGCAAAAATTTGAATTTGAAAAGTTATTCTAATCATACTGAATGAACTAGATTGTACTATACGATCAACAAAGATAATTTTGGTCATCCCATACTTTGTCCTGAACAAATTGCATTTTTATTGAACTATTCTACAGTACTAACTAGACATTGTACAGTACAAACAGGCAAATTGAACTGTTTGTATAGTACTAACTGGTGATTGTACTACATTTTCATTGAACTGTTCATACAATAATAACTAGACATTATACAATACAAACAAGCAATTGAACTATTTGTATAATACTAACTGGTTATCGTATAATACTAACATGTCAATTTTTACACATCGTATTGGATGATCTTACTATCATACAGTACGATATTTGACGGCTGAATTGAGTTTTTTTAGTGTGTTTTTTGTCCTTCTATTTAAGCACTCTCATAAGACTTTGTAAGAGTCTTTGGCATCCAATAAAGCTTCATTTTTCTGGAGAAAACTTGAAGAGAGAACTTGAAAGGGGGAGAGGAAAGGGTGGAGTTTGAGAGAGGGAGAAGATCCTTGTAGGGGGTTTCAAGGGTGTGTGGATGAGATTTCACACTGTTGCTCTATGGAGCTTGCACCTCAGTACCATCAATTTCAAGGTTCATCTTGAGGGAACTTTTGGGAAGAAGAGGATCTCTTTGGTATCAAAGGAGCCGACTCCTCTGAATCGGAGAAGGTGGAAGTGATTTTGTAGTGCTTCTCTGTCTAACTGTGGGGCTAAAGGAGAATCACTAAAGGTTTAGTGTAATACTCGGAGGGTGCCTTCGAGGAGTGGACGTAGGTCAAGGTTTGGCCGACCCACTATAAATCTAGTGTGTTCTTTCCTTTATTATTTCTACATTTATTTTTCATTGTGATTAACTGCATAGGCGAAATTGATAATCTATCTTTTTACTATGAATGAAATTTGCTTTCGCATAAAGTTATAAAAAGATATTTCTTTTCATTAAAGAAGTTTTTAAACATCCAATTCACCCCCCCCCCCCCCTATTGGCACATCTTGCAATTTCAGGTTTGAATGAGCCATATTGAAGTTTAAAGAAAACATTAATTTTATCCTTAAGGGGAAATTTGGTCAAGTGGGCCCATGGTCAACCCTAGGTCAACCAAGATCCACCAAAGTAGTTTTATGTTTAACATGTCATAAGAAAGTTTATAGACATGTTCAAGGATTCTATGGATGGTCCCATGGTCAAACTTCTCAAAGTGCAAGGTCTAAATGAAAGGGCTATAAATATTTGAACTTTTTGTAGCCTTTGGATTTTATTTGTGTTTTTAGGGTTAGAGGTCTGAGGTTGGCCTTAAATTTGGAAAGTTTACCCTGGATACATGCCTAATCAATATGGAACTAACAAATCATGAATTCAATGTCATTTGATTTGGTTTTCAGGTTATAAAAAAATCACCCAAAAAGGGTTATAGGACATGGGCTTTTGATCTTTATTTTTTGGTTGAGATTCTAGATTTGATCTTGATTTTTATATTTGGTTTTATTTGATGAACCTCATGCAATGATTAGGTCAAAAAATGGACACCTAATATGTGTAGTAGATTGAAGTTGTACTGCACATAATGGTGTTGACCGATTGGATGAATCTCAAAAAAGATGGGATTTGAGTTTTGAATTCCAAGGAGAGGGAGATCCGAACCTCATGTCTAAAGGTTGTCATAGGGGGGCTTATACCTAATAGATAGATTTTTGGTTTTCAATTTCTATCATAGATAGAAAACATAAGGACTCACATCTAACTAAGGGACCTTACCAAGGAGGTAGTTTACCTAAACCTCTAGGATATGATGAAATCTATCTAACTAGGATTTGGGTTTGATTTTTGGTGTTCAATGACTAACCTAGATAGAAATCATGGAAGCTCACTCTAACTAGGGGAACTAGCCAATGAGATATTCAACCTAAACCTCTAAGATTTGGCAAAGTCTATCTAACCAAAATTTAATTTTGATTTTTCGTGTTCAATGACTAACGAAAAAGAAAGCACATGGATACATATCTAACCAAGGGAACTAGTCAAGAAGATTGTCTATCTAAACCTTTGAAATTTGATAAAATTTATCTAACCAGGATTTTATTTTGATTTTTTGTGTTCAATGACTAACCTAGATAGAAAGCACGGAGACTCACATATATATAGAAGAACTATATAAGATGATAGTCTACATAAACCTCTGGGATTTGGTAAAATCTATCTAACCAGAATTTGATTTTGATTTTTTGTTTTCAATGAGTATCCTAGATTGAAAGCACGGGGACTCACATTTAACTAGAGGAACTAGCCAAGGAGATAGTCTACCTGAATATCTATGATTTGGTAAAATATATCTAACAGGATTCGATTTTGATTTTTGGTGTTGAATGACCAACCAAGATAGAAAGCATGGGAACTCACATCTAACTAGGGGAATTAGCTAAGGAGATATTCTACCTAAACCACTATGATTTGATAAAATTTATCTAACCAGGATTTGATTTTTATTTTTGGTGTTTAATGACTAACCTAGATAGAAATCACAGGGAATCACATCTAACTAGAAGAACTAGCTAAGGAGATAGTCTACCTAAACCTCTAGAATTTGGTGAAATATATCAAACCAGGATTTGATTTGAATTTTTTTTGTTGAATGACTAAACTAAATAGAAAGCACCGGGACTCACATCTCATTAGGGTAACTAGCCAAGGAGATAGACTACCCAAACCTCTGGGATTTAGTAAAGACCATCTAATTAGTATTTGATTTTGAAACTAGGATGTTTCCACAAAGGTCGCTCTCCACCACTAGCGGATCCAATCCTATGGAATGGAAGCACAGAGACTCTTAACTAACCTTAAGGATTAAAGAATTTTGATTTCAAATAGAGATTTGAATTTTGAGAATTTTTGAATTTTATCTAATTTTTTTTAATTATAAAGTTTTGAATTCAAATTTTTTTTAATTTGAATTATTTTCTTTGACGTTGAATTTGGTGCTCATCAAGCATAGTACTTCTTGAGGAACCACTCTAATGATAAAAAATATTAAGCGGCATCCTTCATAATCAAGATGTGAACCTCCCACATAGATCATCTATATGATGAATGTTCAAGCCAATGTTGGTTCAAGCTTTCCATTAATTTTAAGATGGAATAAAATAGGTCTCTAAAGAACCAAGTCCAAGTCTCCTACTTGGAAACTTCTAGGTTGAAATAATTTATCATGAGCTTGAACCATTCATGACTTATATAATTTCAGATTATGTTGATCTTGTAAGTGACGCTCTATAATACCCTTGAGCTCCTCCACAATTAGATTCAAGCACTCTCCTAAATTATGATTTTATTTTGAACGGTAATTCATAGCGATGTAAACTATACCTCTAGAAGGGAATGGTCCTAGACCCATTATGGAACATGATTTAATGGAGTGGATTTTAAAGGAATGGTTACCTATAAGTAAGGGCTTACACATATCCCTTAATAATGAGATTTGGTTTTCATCATAGAGTAGAGATTTATTCATTTTATTGGAAAATTTTTCTCTTAATCATTTAGACCTTGTCAAAATGACAAACAGGACTAGATTCAAAAGTACAGTGAGAAGTGGATTGACACATAGTAACCAAAAAAGGTCTAAGGATTTAGATTTTGTTGACCTAGATTAAAACTCATAGAAACTAAATAGGGTTCTCCATTATATTTTTCTTAAACTAAAATCAATTACAAAAGGTTTAAATTGGAGAGAAAACTTTAATCTTTTTAATTCTCCTACATAATATATATATTTTTTATGTCTAATAGACTATTCATGCATGATAATGAATCTAGGTTCAAGATTTTCAAAGTCAAGCAACTAAGGGTGAATGAGTTTTTTTGAGATTTATGGATTTAAAAATAATGAAGCCTCTTATTTATTTATTTTATTTACTTCCTCTCCTTTTTGACATATTTTTATGCATCTCTTATTTTTTGTGGCATAATTTACGTATCTTTTTCATTTTTTGTGCACTTTATGCATCTTTTTATTTTTGTTAATTTTGGTAAGATCCTTCATTTTCTTTAAAACTATAATATGATTATGTTCAATGGTAAGATTATCTTTCAATATAAGAGAAGAAAACTAAATCTCTTATATAAAGTGGAATAATATACAAAATAGACCAAATCTTTATATAAGAATATCAACTTGACTAAAAAAATCATTGAACATATTTTTAAGCATGCAAGAGGCACCAATAAGATAGAAAATTATGGGAAGATTGAGAAGAATTTTATGTCTAAAGTCAACTTCATTTTTATATAGATTTTAATTTAAAGATAAAATTAACCCACACAAGCGGTGGGAAGGAGGGACCCTTTAAATATCTAGTGGAGTCAACTACAACTTTGTTATATTTATGACTTATAGTAGAGTTCAATTTCTATTTAAAAGAATGAATCCACTATCTTTTAACAAAAATTTAGACTCACTGCACTCGAGCGAGGATATGCAGTCCTTATAAATTACTAGTCTAGGTGGTAAGATCCTACCAATATGAATTTATATTTCTACAATCTCTTAGGAGTAATAGACCATCGCGAGGCCCGCATTATCCCTAGGTGATGCTACATCATTCTGTAATAAGGCATCTCAATCTAAAACTCAATCATGATAAGACCCCTTTGATTAAATTTAGGCACTGTCATTATCTATAAGACCTCATATTCTAATCTTATAATCAATTAATATTTGTATTTCCCCTCTTTTTCCTTATTTTCCCTCCCTAATTACTAGTGACTTAGTAATTATAAGAGTGGCACACTTAGTGGTTTCTACACATCCTCTTTTATAGATGCCATAATGAAAAATGTATAATAATGTGATCTAACATCATCCAATAAAGTGGATGGATCATAACGCTCAACTTAGGGTCTATGGTTTATCATTGGTGATTGTTCACTTCTGATTTGGTTGATCTTTTATATACAATAATCAATAGGGAGCAATGGAGATCACGCTATCATTCTCACAACCTCTGTCCCTTAGATAATATAAAGAGGGTGGAAATGACTTTCACCGAAGAGAAGGGGTGCATGAGGAGCAACAAACTCTTTATTGTCAACAGATTTTACTCGCTTTAAAGCTTCTGCCTCTACAAACTATCTGGCTTTAGTGATTTTCTCTTCCTCACTCTCTGTAGGTAGTTTTTCTTCTAATTCTTACTAGTGAACAGAATGTCAAAATTAGATCCCACTTTAAGAATTTATGTATTCTCGTATGTTATAGTTAATGACTCTATCTTTTTATCCTCCTTAATAGAGAGTGTGGTTAGTACAAGAGCGATAGTGGCCTCCAGTTCAAGAATGGTGGAGTCAATCCCTGACCAAATAATAATCTCCACTAAGGGGCATCCTTTTCACACTTGGAAAACATATCGATAACTATTTTCTTGATCACTAATAACTTAAGGGTCTGAAGTCCCATTCCAAACTGCATTGAATTATTACATTTCAGCTCTTCAATATTAATATCTCAGTCTAATAAGAAGAAAAGTGTTCCAGACATTTGAGTTTGTTTTGATTTTCTAGGATGGAAAGGAGGTGATTTCAATTAGTTTATTTTGAAATTAAATTTAGAATAACTAATGATTTTAATTCTTATCATATTTTTTTATCAAGTTATACAAAATAAAACTCGACATATATTGGTAAGAAATAAAGATCATTGATGATTTAATAAAATTAAGATTTCATTGCATGTATTAGATCATGAGAAGAGATTGTGGCATAATATATATCGATGAAATCCAAGAGTTATTTTCTCATTTTTTAGAAATAAGATTTTGATTTTGAATTCAATTGATTTTCTTCAAATTTTTTAACTCAACAATATTTAGTTTTCACCCAATATGAGGTTCAAAAAATTGATATAATAATTTAGGGCAATTGGATTAACTCTCTAGTTCCACCAATAGAATTGGGGCAAAATATCAAAGCCTTACTTTTATTAGAATTTTCCTCACTCGCCTCTCTTACTTATTAATTTTCTCTTTTTGATGTTGGCCTTGCTCACCCAAGGAATAAATGAGTATAGGGACCAACAGAAGGAATGTAGTTTTAACTATCGATGCAACAAAATTTTTATCATTATTAAAGATTGAGAGAGAGAGAAAGAAAGAGTTACCCAGCGGAATGACCAAAAATATATATTTTCTAACTTTGCTGAAAGGCACAAAGCAATTGTAAGTATATTTTCTTTGAGACAATTTGTATATAATCCTTTTGAGTTTCTTTTAGTTTTGTAGTTGAACTCATCATTATGAATGATATATCATCTCAAGCAATGAAAATATCATTCCCTAAGGGTTTATATTACAAAACTATAAGTTTCTATCTAGATTACCATAATAAAATCTAGGAGAGAATTATATATAATTCTAAAGAATCAAAATGACATTCAATCACATATTCAACTATGGTTGTTAAAATGTTTTATCATCAATTTTTATAGTCATATTGTCATACTTATCATTAATTTCATGTTCAATTGTTTTAATAAGAAATGGTGTATTTTATTGTAGGTTCAAATGTGCCATTAGTTATTGAACACGTAGAATAGGACGATAATGATTATTTTTTATTATAATCTTCCCAAAGAGAATTATTTCCCCCATTCTATTTAGAACCTAAATAGAATGGGATTTGATTATTTCCCTATAGTTAAATCTCCCACTAAGGCAAGCCATTATAGCTAATTATATCGTAGGGATTTTGATTTTTCTACGAATGCTATCTATTAAAATAATTGTAGAAATTTCATTTAGAAATTTTTATGAGTGATATGAAAGAAGTGATGTTAAAATTTTAATAGGTATTTGAGCAAATTTGAATAGTTGTTTTAGAGGCCGAATGATGAAAAGCTGATGGTGTCTTGATATTCTAAAATAATTTAGAAATACCTTAATATATCCTCTATGTCAAGCTCTACATTTTGGTTCAATATATCCTCTATGTTGGGCTCTACATTTTGGTTTAGGAAATATTTTAATTTGAGTTATCATTTTATTAAAATATTGGGATTAAATTTCTGATGTTGGTGGCTTATTATTTTAGGTATGCCCCGGATCCTAAATTTAAATTGGGCACTAAACGATAGTGACTCAAATCTAACTAATGACATACAAACCTGGGCTTACCTCATTCTGGATTGAAGTGCCAGCTAAACCACCTTGGTGCTTCAAAACCATATATCTGGTCTATATAAAAAAGGGGTAGAATTTTTTTTAATTTTTTTAGAAATTGGGGCTAACATCTATAAAAGGTTCTAATTGGACCCTTTACATATGTAGGTTGATTATACTTGATGAAATTAAAATTTTATTTACTTTAGTTGATTTCTAATGCAATGTATACTGATCGATCTTGAATATAAGAATTATGTATGATGAACTTTAAAAAATAAATTTTTGGATAAAAAATAGATTTTCACTAGAGATTGACAATATCCACTTGATAAAGCTACACCCTAATAGGTCTGTAGGTCTGTCATTTCCCGCTGGCGGGGAGGTGCCTAATAAGAAAGAGAAGGTAAAAATATGAATGCATGAGAACACCCAAGCATTCATGGCCTTATTTCTTAGATATCACTTATCTTTTCATGTGAGCCTAAAATTTTTAATTAATTACAAGAAAAAAGTTGTATCGTTGTCCTTATGAGCGTAAACAAGCTTTTCAAGCTAAAACAAATCATGCATGCAAGAATGAAACCTAGAATAATAGACAATTTTTATTGCACAATCAATTTAAGAATTTCATCAAATTATATATAAACATATAAATATAAAGGTCATGTGGCAAGTGCCACTTGATTTATAACCCAGGTTCTTAAGAAATTAAAAGTGGTCAGGTACCACTGAATACAACTTGAATTCTAATCTTATAGAATGATGCGAGTGTTACAATGGGTTATTCTTTTCCTTCTTTAACTTCTTCCTTCACACTACTTAGATTTGTCGGGAGTGGATATCAAAATGGAATGAACTCCTCCTCATAGGGGTATTTCTTTTCTCTTTATATTTAAAACTTACCCAAACTTGGATATTCAAATAGAAGAAACTCTTCCCCATAAGGGTATGTTTCCTTCCGTTTTGAAGTCCAAATTAGGTATCAAATACTCCACTCTAAGTGACTTTCATAACTCATTAATTTATAATATATATCAAAAATTAAAATGACTATACAACCTGCATGTTATCCTAAGAAGTTCATAAAAAATAAATCAAATAAATTCCAAGCAATTATAAAATTTAATAGCTCGCATCTGAGCTAATTAGTATCACTTGGCCATGGTTTTTTTTAAGAGGGCTTAACATATTTAGCGCTTGCATAAAATTGTGTTAGTCTAATTCTAATTAGCCCCCTTTTATAGCCCTGTATAAGTATGACCACATATAAAAGATTTTGTTAGTATCCAGATTGTTTCTAACCTAAGAGAAATCTATCATCCATCATATCAATTCATAGATAATATAATAAAATCATTACATCATAGGAACAAAAATCATATAAATCATAGCAACCAACATGCAAAGAAAATCATGTAAAATCTATGAAAAATTAATCCTCATCACATAATGAGAAAATATATATAAAAAAGTAATGTCCTAGCCTAAAATTAAAATTTGTTATCCTAGAAAACCATCTATAGTATGTGCAACAGGTTGTGTGGTTTGAATATATCCTAAATTATTTATTGCATGAAATTTTTTGCTTGAAATTTTTTAGTGTTTTATTTTGTTTATTCTTACGCTAAGGAAATTTTATTGGAGTTTAAGTACGAGTGTCTTAATTTTCATTTTAGATGGGGTTTATTTGTTAAATGGAAACTATCTTTATTTGTTAAATTGCAACTATCTTTCGAGCTAACTTAGTAGCCTCGTAGGCACGGATTACCTAGTAATAACTAATGTTGTTTAACAAAAAATGATGGTTTAAGCTAATGACTAGACATTTTTAATGGTTCATTACTAATTTAATTGATTAGATTAGTGATTTGCTGAAAATTAGTTATTTTATTAAATTACATATTTTTTTGGGAATATTACAATGCTTTAATTAAAGGTTCCACTTAATGACTTTTTGAAATAAAATATCTTTGGGAGCTTTCTTATTTTTAATAAAAATTAGACTTTATTATGAGTAAAATTATTTTATGTTCTTCGGATTTTGATTTTTTTATAACTAATTATGATTTTGCAAAGCTTGGATGAATTTTTAAACTAATGTTGACCAAAGAATTAATTTTTTATATTTAGTAAATTCTAAAAGTTTGATATATTTCATTAATATTTGACCCTAATAGGAGTCCAATGCTTTTATTTAGTTCAATTTATAGTTTTCTATAATTAGTTATGATTTTTTGTAATTTGGTCATTTATATCGAATTATTTAATTGCTTAATTAAGGATGTTTTCTCATTTTTGCACCAAACTCACTCCAATCCTCTTGAAATCCATTCCAAATGCCAGGAATGACCTATAGAAGTGTTTTAAAGAGTTTGAGATTTATTTGATATTTTTAATAATTTTAAATTATTTATTTTAATTAAATGTTAAATTTCCCTAAGTATTTAATTAAAGTCAAATTTGAAGTTTGGTGAAGGGGCTCTTAATTTTCATAGATTTTATGTTTAATTATAAACAATGTGTGCCATTACCTATATTTTTTGGATTTAGTTTGGACTTATTGTGATTTTCTTAAGTTTTTGGACCCCTAGAAGGGATGATTTCTATTTTGATTAATTTTCTAACCTAATGAAGTCAAATGTTAGTGAAATTAAAGCCTATGGTTTATAATATCACTAAGTTCACTTTTCCAAAGTTTCACCCCTATTAGGTGATTGTAGATATTCTTAAGATTTTTTTTTTCATTTATCTAGACATTATCTTTAATTCATTTCTCTAGGTGTCACTAGTATTCCAATAGGTCTAAAATTTGGTTCATCTAACCCTAACATGCATGCAATCACACCACAAAAAATCACGACAAAATCTTAACTATTTGGGGAGTTGTGAAAAAGTTGTAGATCTAAAATGGATACATGACTTTAAAAATTCAAATCACCAAAATGCAAAGCAAAACAGGATTCAAGAAACTTGTGGAAGGTAAAAGAAACACTCAAATATCTACCATCCAAAATTGAGCTCATTTTGACCACTGGATTATGATAAAATTAAGACAATATATTCTTAAACAAAACTATTTTACTCAAATTCTAGTGGAAAAAAATTCTTGAAATTCTTAAAAAAATTATTATAACTCAAAACCTTTCCAATGAGCCCAAGAACACTCAATTTGGTAGTGATTTGATTTTTTTTGTGAGTTTTTATAGTCATGGGAATTTTTTATGGTTATTTTCACTTTTTTAATTATTTTTAACATTTTATTTAAATATTTTTTCTATTCAATCATTGAAAACACATTTTAATGATTGGATGGTAGATGAGATATGTGGCAGCTATTGGAGAGTTACTTAACCACATTAGTGTGGTGTTCCCTCCATTCGATCCATGTGAAAACAAACTAGCGGCCTGCAAGGAGTGACGTAGCCACGCTCAAAGCCTCTAATGAACCGAAGTATAAATCCCAGGGGTTGGCACAATCTTGAGCCATTTGATTAGCCCAATTTGGGGGAATGGATGACCAAGATCGATCCAGATTTCTTAGTTCATTTTTGAACTAAAACTTCAAATGGAAATAATTTTCTATCCAATTTTATGATTTTTGTGAAATTTGAAATATAAGATCTTGATAAGATAATTCTTCAATGCATGTAGTTTGAAGGCTATATGCTTTGAGGATTTAGAGTATTTTCATACTAAAGGTAAAACTTATAATGCACATAACTTACCAACCAATGGACGGATTTGCAAGTTTGTGGACTCGTTTGGCTCTTGAAGAGATCCTCTTAAACTTTGTAAAAGAGCTCAAGAGCTGGTTTTAGTTGGACTCAATGTTATCTCTAAACTTCTTCTTCTCTCTCTCTCTCTCTCTCTCTCTCTCTCTCTCTCTCTCTCTTCACCAATGATGGGTTTGAGTGATATAAAATGGTGAAGAAAATGGTCGGGGAAGTTGGAAGAACTCCTAGAGAAGTGGATAGAATAAATTTTGGGGTTGGAGGTAGGTGAGCTGATGTTAGATGAGTGAATGAGAGTTTTTTAAGCCTTTTTTTACCCACCTTAAACCCTTGCATTTGATTTGATGGTTGAGGTGTCTTAGAGGTGTTCTTTGATGATTTTCAGATGTCCAAAGAGATTGAGAGCTAGGCAAAATAGCATTAAACTTGAGTGAGACATATTTGAGCTCATGTGATGGGAGGGTACTATTTTTTGCCTATTTGGCTAAGCCAATGCATGAGCTTGATTTAGGTGCTAGCTTAGAGCTTCTTTAGACTGATTTGGACAAACTTTTAGTAAAATTTGCTAGGAGGTTTAAAGGGAATGATTTTCCTATTCATTGGTAAATCATTTGACCATATTTTCAAGTTTTAAAAGGGCTTGTTGATTTGTTGATTGGTCAACCAATCAATGGTGACTAACCCCTGATGTAGGAATAAACCCCATAGGATTTGAGGCCAAGGGTTGAGTGTTTGCATGAAAGGTTGATTGAATGCATGTGTTTGACCATTTCAAATAGGATGACCAAGTCAAATGATTGGTGATTTGACTTAGGAGAATATTGGACCTGCTTGGGATATTTAATTGAATGATTTTGAGTGGTCAATTGGATTTGAAGTTGCTTGCTTGACTTTTAGTTGGGTGTATGTTTGATTTGGTCAACTAGGTCAAATCAAGGGGTTAAAGTTGGGTCCAATAAATTCAAAATAATAGCTTTAATGGTGAGGTCTCCTTACAAGAATTTATATTTTGGCCTCTTAAAGGGCATTTTTGTCAACCTTAGTTAATTTGGTCAACCAGATCAAACCAAGACTTGAGTTTTGGTCCTAAACATTCCAAATGATATTTAGAATGTATTAGAAGAGGCTTCAAAGGCTTGTTTGAATGATCCATGTTGAAGTTTAGAGAAAACATCATTTTTTTTCCTTAAGGATCATTTTGGTCAAATGGGCACATGGTCAACTTTGGATCAACCAAAGTATAATTTTATGTTTAACATGTCATAAGAAGGGTTATGGACATGTTCAAGGATATTGGGGAAGGTCTGAAGATCAAATTCTTGCAACTCAAGTTTCCAAGTTTATGATTTTGATGATAACAAATAATATTTATTACCTTTTTATTTCTCCTACTATTTGTAGTACATATTTGTTTATGTGTTGACTAATATTTTAGGTATACGATGCACAGACTCTTTGAAAATGTATTGTGGTTGGTTGTATTCATGTTTTATTTTTTAAAACTTTTTTGTTATTTAGCTTTAAAAATTTTTGTCTTAAAAAAAATATTTCTCCTGTTTTTTAATGTAATTATTTTAGTGAGGGAGTGTTTAGAAGAAAAAAAAAAATAGTTTATAAATTCAACCAATATTATTTTCCATCATAAAAAAAAAAATTAGTTTATAAATTTAACCAATATTTCATGTTTATCATGCACCATTCTTTGAAGATTTAAGACTCAAGATTGTATAGAATAAGTTATGTTAAATGAGTATGTAATTTTCATTTATTGAGTCAAATCTTATAAAGATGTATGTTAGCTTGATGATCGTGCACACACACATGAGGAGCAAAAATGAATTTAAATATTTTAATTTTCTATACATTGAACTGTACGATATGAATCATACTATATGATATGGTGTTACATAAATTAATTAAAATAATTTTTTAAGAAAAATATTTTTAAAATATAACTAATCATACAGTATGAACACAACATCATACTAGATGATTTATTATAATTAGAAAGCCCATCATCCATTAAATTAGGCAAACTTTTAAATTTTAAAAGTTGTTCTAATTATACTGTACAATTCTAATCGTACTGTATGATATTTAAAACTTTGCGTAATTTAATCCTGTGACTAGTCAATCGAATCTGTTTAATTTGAATACTTTGATCATATTATACGATTTGGATCGTATTGTATGATCAACAAAGACGATTTTGATCGTCTCATGTTTCATCTTGGACGAACTGCATTTTGATTAAACTAATCGTACAGTACTAACTGGTGATCATATAGTACGAACAGGCAATATGAATTATTCATATATTACTAATTAGTGATCGTACAGTACTAACGAGTGATCGTACAATAATAACAGGTCAAATTCTACACATCGTATTGGATGATCCTGAGATCGTACTATACAATCTTTGATGACTGAATTGACTTCTTAGTGCTTTTGGAAGCCTTTTATTTAAGCTTTCACATAAGACTTTGTAAGAGTCTTTGGCAGTCATTGTGTCTTCATTTTTTTTTTGGAAGAAACTTAAAGAGAGAACTTCAAAATGAGAGAGAAAAGTGTTGGAACTCGTTCAATATAAATTAGGATGTTAAGCCTAATTAAATGTCTCAAGGCTAACCAAGAGGGGGGGTGAATTGGTAATTTAAAAAATTATACTTCTACTCTTAGATTTTTAGAAAACCTTTTTAATTATTAATGCAAGTTAAATTTAAAGTTTAAAAAATAAACTTTTCAACCAGAGTAAACAACTTGCAATGAAATTAAATGCGTAAGAAAAATAAGAAAGAACACACCATATTTACAGTGGTTCGGTCAACCCTTGACCTAAGTCCAC